>NC_054699.1:10428641-10452900 GCF_016097555.1 Gigantopelta aegis | reverse complement strand
GGGTGCTGTTAGATCCACAGGTAATAGTATTAACCAGTGGAGCTAATTTTAATTAGATATGTTAAGCCTGTGTGTATCACCAGAAGCAACAACTACTCTAACTCATCGTAGCAGTGTATTGTAAACCTGTATGTATTTAGTGCTAGAACAAGCCAGTTAACGTCCTAGCAAACCTGTGAAGTATGCACACCCTAGAATATCTATTAATATACCGTTGAAAATAAGTAGGGGATATTCCATTTCAAATATCAATAATTATAGAATAAAATGAGATATAAAACTCGAAATAAGTGCACGATGTGCGTTAATGTTCTCACTTAAAGAACATGAATAAAACGCACCATTGTTTTGATCGCGAAGCACGTGACGTGATGTTGCACGTGCGAAGGGTGCGATTCAAAATTGAACACTTAGTTTGTGCGTACAGTGTGTGCACACTGAGGCGATATTATATCTTGTTTGTTACTGGAACACTAAATCATATCCTTGCTGTCGCATTCTTTTGCAAAATTCTGTAACTTTTCAACAATGCGACGTCTCCAACGTCAGGAACGTCTCAGGGCTGAAGGCGTGCTCCATGTTGGCATCACCCAGCGAATTGTGGCCCGTAGACTTAATGTGTCACAATCAGTCATTTTGGTAACAATTTCAAGACATACGACTGGCTGCTCCTAGGTGATGACCAGGTTACCAATGCCGTACATCCAATGAAAAACAACACGTTGGAAATCGATTACACTGTGACGTATACCGGTAGTTAACCTGACAATCATGTGTCTGTGACGGGTATGTTAGCTACAAGTGCAGCTGTTGTAAATAACGTTTAGTCTGAAAAGATGGTAACATTTGGTTAAAACCTGGTTTTGAGGATATGTAAGAAATAGAATAATACATTCGTATCCGTTAGATACCATTTATCTCACAACTCGTTTAAAAACATACCAAACTCGCTTTCACTCGTTAGATACATTTTAAAACAACTCGTTGTAAGATAAATGGTATCTCATGTATTATTCTCTATTTTCAAGCTGTCAGCTGTAATCTATTTCCTATAGTCTATTTCAAACATGTTGTTTGTATGGTAGTTTCTAAAATGAAACTATAAAAGGAGGGAAGGAAATTTTTATTTAACGACGCTCTCAACACATTTTATTTACGGTTATATGGCGTCAGACATATGGTTAAGGACCACACAGATATTGAGACAGGAAACCCGTTGTCGCCACTTCTTGGGCTACTCTTTTCGATTAGCAGCAAGGGATCTTTTATATACACCATTCCATAGACAGGATAGCACATACCACTGGCGTTGTTGTACCAGTCGTCGTGCACTGGCTGGAGCGAGAAATAGCGCAATGGGCCCACTGACGGGGATCGATCCCATACCGACCGCGCATCAAGCGAGCGCTGTACACTGGGCTACGCCTCGCCCTCTATCTATAAAAGAGAACTGTTTGATGTTTATCACATCTGTTGTTTATACACAGTAATATAGGTCATTATAGCTTGAGTGCAGTTTTCGGATTGTCAGTACAGACATTTTCATGAACCATATGTAATAAGACAAATACGACTGTGTGATTTTGGTTAGGACTTTAATCGATGTCCTATTTTCACATTGTTTTCCGCGAATATGTTATCTACATCACGTGACACGTAGGCGTTTTCTGATTGCTCGACGGTCTGTTCGTGTTAATGTGGCTGGAAATGAGGTAACCTAGAGTTTTATTAATAACAAACATTTCGTTCTTGTGTTACGATTGATTTTAGTTGTAGGCCCTATTTACAAAAACGAACACCGTTTCTACGACCTAGACACAAGCCGACCGTAATATATAGAGATGGGTCACGCCACTAGCCGTTAAAGGGAGAGACCCTAGTTTAATCTGTGAAAATTAACACTAAGTTTAGTTAATCTACAAACCTGTAACATTTGGATAACGTTACAATTGAGTAAAACATGAGTCATTGATTTTAAAATGGTGAAATACCCTCTAAAAATAGACTAACACTCGACTCCATAACTCTTACTTCTCAGACGCACGTGCGTTTTTAAAAACACGAGAAATACATTTTGTGATATTAAAAACACCAGGATAACCAAAAACACTTCGAATGTATGGAAATTGATAATCTAAACCATAAAATCTAAGTAAAGTATGATTTCAGTTATCAAAAACGGCTACAATAGTAAAAAAAATATGCCTTAGTGTTTAAAAACTAGGGTATGTCCCTTTAATAGGTTAATATGGGCCGGGTGTAGTCCACTGTTAGAGCGCTCGCCTGAGGTGCGATTGGTCGCACGACCGAATGCCCTCCGAAGTATCGGGTTGTTTCCTATTCCAACCAGTATCGCACGACTTGCATACCAATTAAGGCCGTGGTATGTACTGTCTTTGTTGGTAGGAATAGCACAGATATGTAGTGGCAGCGGGTTTCGTCTCTATCTCATATGTTAGACGTAAAATAGCCGTTGGTTAAAACATGCTGAAATGTCCTATGGCAAATGTTCCTTTCCTTGCTGTGTTAATATGATAACCCTGTGTAGATGACACGGACGTGTTCAGTATACAGGTTCAGTCGAGGGCACCCACGAACGACTCGTTCGTACGCGATCATATTTATTTAACGCTTTCCTTTATCAACTCTGGTGGGTTACCTCACACCAAATCATGGACTTCCGGGTTACAAGGGACGGGACTTAAGCAGATGCTTGCGTCGCAGGATCGAACCACCTCGGTGGATCCATTCAGCTGATTGTTGTTGTGGGGTGGTGTTTTATTTTTTTGTGTTTTTTTTTTGTTTTTTTTTGGGGGGGGGGGGGGGGGGATGGTGTGTGGGTTTTTTTTTTTTTATTTTTTTTTTGGGGGGTCTCTCTTTCCAACCAGTGCACCACAACTGGACAAAGGCCGTGGTATGTGCTTTCCTGTCTGTGAGAAAGTGCATTTAAAAGATCCCTTGCTGCATTAGGAAAAATGTAGCGGGTTTCCTCTGATGACTACGAGTCAGAATTACCAAATGTTTGACATCCAATTGCCGTTGATTAATTAACCAACGTGCTCCAGTGGTGTCCTTAAACAAAACAAACTTCCTGGTTACATTGAGGGACTTATAGGTAGACAACTCAAATATTTTGTAGTCGATCTATATTGATTTTTTTTTTTTTTTTTTTTTTAATATATTATTATTATTATTTTTTTTTTTTTTTATTTTTTATTATTATTATTATTATTATTATTATTATATTTATTATTTTTTTTTTTTTTTTTTGGTTCATGCCTTTTTCAAAAAGAAATTTATTCCTTGTGATAGTGATATCATGCTAGATTTCATGGAATTTGTTCTGAGGCAATATTTGTACTCAGTGGTACTGAGGATTAAATGGTGGGTTGCACTCTATATGCCCTATATCTTTAGAATTATAATCAACTTTTTTTCTTTCTTTTTTTACCGCAGCATGTCATCAATGAATGTCCTTTATCTATAATTGTCGATAATGTAAGTCACGTAAAATGTTTTGTTAGGTTTTTTTAGTTTTAACACTTAATTGGGCGCCGATTTCCACCAGTTTTGTGTTACAAAATACAGTGACAATAAATCACTTTGAGATATCGCGATGGGTTGATTGTTTTGTTTAGTTTTTTTGTTTGTTTCTTGCTCTTTTTGTGGAGATGGGGAATTGGGGGAAGGGCGAGGTCTGTTACTACATATGTGTAAGGGAATGCAGCCCAAACTAGTTTGAGATTAGTTAAACTGTGTGTGTGTCTGTGTGTGTGTGTGTGTGTGTGTGTGTCTGTCTGTGTGTGTGTGTGTGTGTTTGTATGTGTGTGTATGTTTGTGTGTGTATGTGTGTTTGTGTGTGTATGTGTGTTTGTGTGTGTATGTGTTTGTGTGTGTGTCTGTGTGAGTGTGTGTAGGTGTGAGTGTGTGTGTGTGTGTAGGTGTGTGTGTGTGTGTGTGTGTGTGTTTCTTTGTGCACGCATGCGTGTGTGTGTGCGTGTATGCGTGCGCGTATAAACGTGTGCATAGTATGAAAACGTATGACGATAAACGTTGATAGCGACAAGACATGGGTTGATATTAAAACTGTACTTGTGTTTGTATTTTCCAATAGTAAATAAATATGGTGAGGCTAGATTGGAGGTTTGATATCCTTGTTCAATGATAAGCCAGCACAGAAGAGTAAAGCTATCATGCACCCACTATTTAATAAGGACTTTTTACAATATTTCAGAAAGAAGTATTACAAAGTGCTGCAGTGCCTCACGAACCATTCCAAATGGTTTTATTCTGTATCCTTCAGAGATCACATCACTATTAATGTCATCAGAGAAGCAAACATTCCATCATAGTTTGAAATCAACAGTATATGTAGCTCTCCATAGTCATAGATTTTAAGCCAGCGGTGCAGATAACGTATAGGTAGACAGATAACAGACTTGAAACATAAAACATGGCAGAAAACATCGTCGTACCTATACTTGAAATACGAGAGGAATTCGCCACGTGTGAAATCTGTCTGGATAATTTTGATGACGGAGTTAGAACTCCGAGAACTCTACCCTGCCTCCATACTTTTTGTTATGACTGTCTGGAAAAAATGTGGGGAGCGGCTACACAAGGGGTGCACTGTCCCAAGTGCCGAAAGATTTGGCCCGTCCAAGGTTCCATCAAATCCTCATTTCAGCAAAATAACATGTTGATGCACATGGTGGAATATATTGGTTTTAAGAAAAAGCTCGGCGATGTGTTGTGTTACCAATGTCCTGATAACAACAAGGCCACTGTTCGGTGTATCGAGTGTGAGAAATACCTTTGTGAGACCTGCGATAGATGGCATGCAAGGTTTGTGGAACAACACAAGTCCGTTCCTTTAACAGAACTAGTTAACACACCACGAAACTTTCTAAAAACAAGCAGCATGTGTCCAGTTCATCGTGACAAGAATATTGACGTATACTGCAAGAGTGAGGCGTGTGATAAAGCAATGTGCACTACTTGTGCCCTCGTGTCTCACAAAGAACACGATATTTGTGACGTTAGAGAATTCTGTGATGCCAACAAGAAGAAAATCAGTTCCTCATTAGAAGCCCTGAAGAAAGCATCAGAATTACGTACAGAATACAAAAGCAAGCTTGTAGAGCAGAATGCTAAGCTAGATAAAATGCAACAGCTCCTTATGAATGACATAGACGAACATTCAAGTAAGCTTGTAGAAAACGTTGAACAAAGTTCAAAGAAACTGAAAAGATTAGTTATGGAAAATGTAGCTAAACAAAAGGCCAAGTCAGAAGAGCTGAAAGCTGAACACGTCTTGTATTTTCAGCAGGCGCTGTCATTTGCCCGAGACGTGGAATTTGTTGAGATGACCAAATCATTGGAGAAGAAAGGTAAATCTCTGATGGAAGACTTACAACTACCAGACCTGGAAGTAGAGAATGTGGTGCTCGATAAAGAGAAATACGACAAATCAGAGTATAGCATTGGGCAGATATCGATATATGTCAATACAAACCAAGCGTCGTCAACTCAGACTGGAACACGTTACACTGGAGCAGCTTCCCAGTTTAGTAAAGGTTCTGGAGGATGTACATTTACAAAACCTATCGCTTATAAACCAGTTGTTCCACTTCCGGATAAGATCGAGGTGAAAACGGGCGAAGAGGTCGAATGGGTTTTGTTTGAACACCGGGCCAAGCTGTACAGGTTCGACAGCGGGGAGTGGAAGGAACGTGGGCTGGGCAATGTGAAGATACTGGAGAACAGACTGACAAAGAAGATCCGCATCCTGATGAGGCGGGAGCAGGTCCTGAAGCTGTGCTTGAACCACATGATAACCTCCGACCTCCAGCTCAATGAGATGCCGAGGTCCTATGGCAAAGATTGGATCTGGTACGCACAGGATTTCTCTTACGGTGAGCCGAAAATTGAACAGTTTACCATTCACTTCAAGACGGCTGAAATTGCCGACAGTTTTAAGGCTGCGTTTGATGATGCAAAATCAAAAATGTCCGAAGGTCGAGAGTAGACTATGTCCAGACAAATCTTGCATCTGAAGGTATGCAATTTGATAGTTATAGTACGTTTGCAGTAAAATGGAATTCATTAAACGGTATGTTAGCTCTATATACTCTGAATAACTGTAAAGCTTCTATGAACATATAGCCTTTAAGCATACCTCAACTCTTATAGTATTTGTTTGTTGGTTTCTTTGTACATATTTGTTTTGGTGAAAATAACTGTGTACATTAAGTGTTTAATGTGTTGATGAAGGTAATATGCTGGAACAATCAGGGTAGGAAATCTCTCAATTGTTACTAGTACTCGATATGCAACATGTAGGGAGAAAAATAATTTAAAATGTGTTGGTTTAGGCGAGGATGTGAATCTGAATGACAAAACTATATATTCTGATGAAAATCGTATCGCTGTACAAGACAGGGTCGAAAGGATGTTAGGCAAAGCGGAGATTGCTTCCATGATCCACTATCGGGTTCTCATCCTTAGGAGGACGGCTACTCCCTTGGAGATCCGTAACAGGATGTTACACCCTTCCTGCATCACCTGTAGGATTTATCATCATTTTATTGGTTTATTGGTAACCAGTCAATTCCTGCCATAGTCATTTCGTACCCAATTTTACCATTTCGTACCCAAGTCACTTCGTACCCTCGTCATTTCGTACCATGGTTATTTCGTACCATATCTGTTTGGTCATTTCGTACCAAAGTCATTTCCTACAGGTTAGGCCTATTCAATTGTGAAGCTTAGTTGAATGATAGATAGTAAAATGTCGAATTACTGGTTTAAAAAATAAACATTAGGCTAATGCAACTATATTGAAGCCCCACCCCTTAATAAAAAACAAAACAAAAAAAGATGATATATTACTTTCATCTCCTCACGTTTCCGTTCATCATTATATTAATTACCAACGAGCACCTTGTGTTAGAATAACATATCAAGATCTTCTAAGACAAGCCGATATCTGAAAAAACTAATTTACCCACGAAGACCATGTGTTACAAAATATGTTTACACGTCAACGTTTATTCGTCAACAATAAAAATAAGAAGTGGCATACCATGACAAAAAAAAGACACCGAGTACGAGATGACTATGGTACGAAGTGACCAAACATTATGGTACGAGATGGTAAAAAGTAGGTACGAAATGGCTATGATACGAAATGACTGTGGTACGAAATGACCAAAGCACTATGGTACGAAACGACTATGGTACGAAATGACTATGGTACAAAATGACCATAAACTATGGTACGAAATGGATGGTACGAAATGACTGGTACGAAATGACTAGTAGCCTGTTTATTTACCATAGTTTGACACCCAATAGCCGATGTATTTTTCGTGTTGGAATGTCGTTAAACATTCATTCATTCTCCTGTAGGATGACTGCCATTCCCACGACAGAGATGTAAACGAACAGTTTCTGTTTTGTGATACATGTATATATTTTCATTACTCAACTTAGTGATTTCCCTAGAATAGTACAGCTTCTAATGAGAGAGGTAAGCAAAGAAGGTGCATACTTATGGCTTTGTGTGATCATCTAGGTATAATAACGTCGGTGGACCTATTGGTATTTTCCCCGCTGCAACCAGTGCCCCAATACTAGTATATCAAAGTGTTGTTCTGTCTGTGGAAATGTGTATATAAAACAACTGCTGTTGCTAATGGAAAAATTATGAAAACATCATTATCATGGATAGAAAACAAAGGAAGAAATAAAAGAGAAGTTTGAAAACGTTTAAGAGATACTGCCTGGAGAATGTATGACTGAACGAATGAATGTTTAAAGTTTGTTTTGTTTAACGACAACACTGAAGCACATTGATTAAATAATCATCGGCTATTGGATGTCATCAGAGGAATCCCACATTTTTACATTAGCAGCAAGGGATAATTTATATGCACTTTCTCACAGACAGAAAATCACATACCACGGCCTTTGTCCATTTGTGGTGCATTGGTTGGAACGAGAAACAAATCAATCGGATGAATGGATCCAGCGAGGTGGTTCGATCGTGCGTCGCAGGCACCTCAAACGAGCACTCACCTGACTGAGCTAAATCCCTGTAAAAGGAACGCAGGTCCGTGGGACCTCGGTTCCTAGAAACAGTAGTCCTATCGGACCTCCATAGCTTAGGAACCATAGTCCTGCCCGGACTTTCATTCCTGGTTTATTTTTTAAGTTGTTTTTATCCTAGGACTTGTATTCCTACCGGACTTAAATTCCTTCTACAGCAGTGACAGAAATACTAGTCCGGCAAATTAGATGTCCGTTTATTATACTTTGTGAGGTTTTGGCAGCCTTCCATCGTAGTGTGATGGATAAGTGTACCAGTTTATTAAGATTATTGTGGGTTCAAATCTCCATGTCAAAACATATTTTTAAGTTTGAGTATCAACTTAATTCTTTTTTTACGTCATAGACTTGTGGATCAGACACGTGAGTGAATTTTTGTAATCGTCTTACATTTTTGTTACAATATTGAAGTAGGACGAATATCTTGCTTTTTTCAAAAGTATATAAAGCAACTACAGATATAAAGTAGGCTATATGTCCATGTGTTCAACACGAAGAAATATAACACACACACACACACACACACACACACACACACACACACAATATGTAGCCCAAAATTGTTTTAAAAATATATATATGAAAACTGGTAACTCAAAAGAAAAGTTTGGTGAACAACAAAAGACAATTTCTATATGCACCAACATAATGTTTAATAATATGTTTTGTAAGTTTATATTTTGACGGTATGTCACAATCTGATTAATTGTGATTTTCTAATCTTTGTCCAATCGGACTTCCATTCCTCGGAATCCTAGTCTGTGGGACCTGTATTCCTAGGAATTTAAGTCCGTGGGACTATTATTCCTGGTACTCCTAGTCCACGGGACTTTCAATCCTAGTATTTCTAGTCCTCTGGAATTTATTTCGATAGTTTGCTTATTACATATATATGATTCCTGAAAATCCCTGAAATAAAACTTTAAAAACTTTACTTAGTTCTAGTAGTTAGTACTTATAACTAGTACTATAATGATCAGTTAGTACAATATAAGAATAACAGGAATAATAAGCATAAAATTTTGACTTTTATTGATGAACAATTAAAAATAGCATCAAAACACTTGAAATTAATTATCACTGACTGTCTTATGCAGTTTTGACCGTAAAAAGCATAAGATATGAGTTGGGGAAAGGGTCTCTGTATAATTATACCTGGCCGTTAGGAACATCATAAGCGTTCGATACTGGGTGGAGGTGTGAGTCGTGGGGTCACTCCCCCAGTGGGGGGGGGGGGGGGGGGGGGGGGAGGGAGCAATGGACACGTTCGGGCAAAATGAGCTGGCCTAAAATCTTCACCATGCATTTCCATAATTTTACTCACAATATTAGTTGTAATCCATGTAAAAATGCAGACTGATTTGTTTGGAATCCTATTTAGCATCTTTGTAGTCATACGAATTTAAATATACGTTGTGTTCCAGATTCGGACATTTTTGTTTCATTCGGGCAATAATGATCAGCATGCCTCCTCCGCCCCTTCTCCCAAAAAGGGAGTCTGAATGCCTGTTGCGACCAAAACGGTTAGGTGTAAAAGTGTCATGAGTAGTTAGTCTGTTTAAAAGGATCTTTGTAAATTGTGTGTGCATATTATTGACAGTATGATAATTGTTCAGGGATTACTGTTTTGTTTTAGTCGGTGTAGTAGCCCATTCAGCTGCTAAAACCCACTCTTAGTCTTGATAAACATTAATGAAAACCATTTAACATATGTGTTTATCGATGGTATGGTTTGTTGGGACTAAGATATCATAGAGGCTAGAGTCTGATATGTCATATGTTAGACCAAATTAATTTTTAAAATGAGCAAACTTGACAAAGCAGGCACATATTCAGTAAGCTATGCAGGGGAGAGGTAAAGAAATTTGCTTTGAAGAGGGATGTTTAGAACACGCCACCCCACCCCACACCCTATGTACACGCGCCTGCAACATTATTGACAGAAAGGCACAAACTTAAAATTATATAATAACAAGATAATGTATATAACGCAAATATCACATTTTTATAGTTAAATTACTATTAATATTAATATTAATATTAATATTATTATTATTATTATCAAATACCAATATATAATGTCTAACAGATAACTGTGTTGGTATATCATATGGGCAAGTTATACTTATTTGCGAGTACTAATATGCTTCGAATTATGGTAAATGTTTTTGAGTTACTTTTAAATGTTTAAACATTTATTAGTTGGAACAATACGCAATCTGCTCATGTAATAAGGTCAACAAAATGTGTACAAACAAATATTGGAACAAATAGAAAATATTTAAATAAAGAGAGGCGCTAGTATCCTAAGTTAATTAAATAAACCAAAAAGCAAACTGTTTTTCGTTTTGTTTACATTTATAATTTAATTTTTTATGTGTACGACCGGACTTACATTTTGATTGTCCAGGAATGCAAGTCCGGCCCGGACTTGATATCCTGGCAGTCAGGCCAGTATTCCTAAGGAACATAAGTCCTAGGACTTGCATTCCTAGGTATATTAGACCTAGGACCTGCATTCCTAGGAGACTTAAGTCCGGGCAGACCACTGTTCCTACGGACTTGCATTCCGTTTACACCGGCACTGAATGAATGTTTAGGGACAACCCAGCACAAAACTACACGTCGGCTATTGGGTATCAAACAAAGACAAGCCTGGAGAATTGGCGAATATACAAAATCTGGCAAGATAGCGTCGTCAGAGATAGCTGAATTGCACAAAGACAGCAAACTTGTCGGCAACATGCGCCTAGCATAATGGCACGAACTGCTCGCCTCAACTAACCGAACCCCATTCCGTCGATCGTCCACTAAAGATTTTACAATAAAAAAATAAAAATTATAGTTGTAAATTATTTGGTTGAATTGTTTTGTGGGCATATATTTCAAAGTGTAATATTTGGCGGGAAGTCACCATTATGCAACAGTGAGATCGTCTGCTGAGACCCAGCCTTGAAGTGCACAACTGTGACGGGACATGCTCTTTATTTCTTTTCGCCTGTGGCGATATTAATTGTTTTAGAGGGCCGTGTGCAGTCCCAATATGCACTTAGATTAGGTGGGCACTTTGTTACGTAATACCTCCGCGCGACGGTGGTCGAGCTGTTCCTAATACACACCAAGACCAGATGCGGAGGCCATGTGGCCAGTAGTTACGTAATACCTCCGCGAGTTCTGTTTTACGACCGGGGATTTTTAGCGATTGGCGACAGCTAGTCTGACCATCTAAGAAAAATATGCCGTCTTGGTCTCTGTGGAAATATCACTTGTAGGTATTCGGTACCGCCTTGTACCCCCAGGCGATATTCGGCTTTTATAATAAATAGCTAGGATTTTAGATATATCGAGGAGAAACAAAAGGAAGGCTCCCAGGGAATGTTAGTCCGTTTGGACTTGGTAAATATATTATTTCTGCTCTGTTGTATAACCTTGATGTGATTGATGTGACTTTAAATATTTTAATACTGTATTATACCAATATTATTTAGACAGTGTTTCTGGTAAACTGACGAAATAAATTGTAGGCTTCACTGTCTAAAATTATTAAAGCTTAACCAGTCATCCTAGAGGACCTAGGTAAACTGTAGGTTATTGTCTTTATGGTGAGATGTACCAGTATTAATTCTGTATTACAAGGTTACTGAATGAGTAGTTAAAGGTTAATTAAAAATTAACCAGTTAGGAATAGAGTTGTAATTCCTTTATTAATTAAGTTCCCCTGGCAGCGTTTCTCAATTATCACACGTGTGTGTGTTCTATCACGGTCAAGTGATTAGAATATTGTGTAAACTAGACACCTAGTGATTAACTAATTAAGTGATTAGTTCTGGGTTGTTATTATTATTGTTGTTGTTAACTAATTAACTGCGGCAAATATATTTGTCAGCGTAAGGTTAATACAGATTCCAAAGTGTATTGTGTTTTGTTGTGTTTTCTAGTGAACTAACGTGCTATATTATATATATTTTATATAAGATCTTATCTCTGTTTATACCTAAAGACAAGCTACTCGGGTATACACTGCCCGATACAGAGAGATCTAATAGATATACAGTTAGGAGAGATATTTGGATAATCGTGTTTTATTCAGTTACGGGTATTATAGGATCCCCGTGACAACAACACAGAATGAATTTTAACGAGGTGTTAAATTATTAATTATCAAAGATTTCAATTAAATATTAATTATAATATATTATGTATTTTTCTAACTAATTTGTAGGATTCGAAATTTAGATATAAAATAGATAAAGAAAGATGTGTTGTCTATTTCATCATTTGTGTTAGTAGTGGTCATTGTTTATCGCGTTGGGTTTGTTAGTAGTTGTTGATTTACATGCGACTGTGACAGTTCACGCAAGACTGATGACTCGACACCGAGACATGCACTGCATGATTTTGGACTACGCCATTTATAACTAGATTTTCCTAATTGTCATATGACGATCAACTTTCATCAGAAGCAGATATTCATAATTTCTTTAGATATTATTTGTACTTAATATTCTGCAGTGTTCGGACATGGTCAGTGATATTTTATTTTAATTGTGAGAGTTTATATTATATGTGTAGCGGAAGTGTGAACGTTTGTATGCGTGATATAAGAAATGTTTATATTGTATTTTATAGGTTTTTCCATTAAGACGAATAAAACTTTGGAACAACAAGACGTTTTCTAATTACTTCAGCCCCGGGTTACAGAATGAAGAAATTGTTTAAGTTTTTGTTTAACCACACCACTAGAGCACATTGATATATTAATCATCGGCTATTGGATTTCAAACATCTTTTATATGCACTTTTCCACAGACAGGAAAACACATACCACGGCCTTTGACTAGTTGTGGTGTACTGGTTGGAACGAGAGAAAAACACACAATCAGTTTAACGGATGAATGAATGTTTAACGACACTCCAGCACAAAACAAACATCGGCTATTGGGTGTAAAACAAAGGAATACTATTATAATCAACATCAATGTAAAATTCTGAAATTCTGAATAAAAATAGTGTAGACAACGATGAAAGAATCACATTTATGAATGACACAATGGAGCATATTAACATTAAATACCAAAACAAAATATCTTTTATATGTACCATCCCACAGACAAGATAGTACATACCACGGCCTTTGTTACACTAGTTGTGGAGAATTGGCTGGAACGAGAAATAGCCCAATAGGGCTACCGACGGGGATCGATCCTAAACGGACCGCGCATCAAGCGAGCGCTTTACCACTGGGCTACGTCCCGCCCCACAATACAAAAGGAAAAACCTATTAGAAAACATTAATTATCCCTGCGCCAGTGCGTTAATATCTATGTATGTAATAGTCAACCTCGACATACATACAATATATAGATATTCATACATCAATACATACTAGCCAGTGCCAGGTCTGCCCACTGTTTCATGCACGTAAGCGGGATCGACCGCGTAGATTGTAGGCCCCATGCATATGGTTGAGTTAAAAGAGCTTCCTTTTTATGGAAGCTTCCATAGCTCAGAGCGTATCGTGGTTAGTCTTGCAATTTGCGGGCGAATCGGTGCCACAGGTTCGAGTCCCAGCAACGGCATGGGACAATTTGTGAGGCCAGAAAGGATTTAATTATCTCCTGCGCCAGTGCGTTAATATATATGTATGTAATAGTGAACCTCGACATACATACAATATATAGATATTCATACATCAATACATACATACATGCATACATACATACATGCCATACATACATGCATACATACATACATACATACATACATACATGCATGCATGCATGCATATATACATACAAACAAACATACATACAGACATACATACATACACAAAGGTATATTAGCTGTGGGAAATGGTTATATGATAGTAGTGAATTAATTGGGCAAACATTATAACCGGTAGTTCAGTATTTTAGTAGGTTTTATGACCACCAAGGATCTTGAAGGACGATTGGGGTCAGAAGTGAAATTTGAAAATTGACGTTTTTTTATCAGTAAGTCGCAAATTCAAACAATAAAAATGACTAAAAACAAAACAATAACAACTGTATGATGAACAGAATGAAAAAGACTGACAGAAATAATGTTCCTCAGTGATTAATGGACGTTCCTGGAAATTGTCAAAATCGAGAATGACACCCCACGCACGTGTCCGGGGCAACTGCATGATGTATGTGCAAACTATGGAATCTGTTTCGGTGTGCTGATAAATAGACCTGAACATTCTGTGGTCAAAGGCTATGTTCGGTCTAATAGTTGATATTAACATTAATATTTGACGTTCCCCTACTTCTTTAGAAGAATATAATACATTATATAATATGTTATAACAAAAACCATCGTTGCTGCTGCTACAAAGTGGGAGGGGGGTGGAGGACATGCCCCCTCTAACTTCCTACGTCAGTGATAAATATATTTTTTCTTAGGACGGGGGGAGGGGGTTGGGCATATAGTATCTTGGTTTGTTTGTTTTGTTAGTGTTTTGGGGGTGATTTTTTTTTTTTTTTGGGGGGGGGGTGTTATTGGGGGGTTTTCGGGGGTGAGTGGGAAGGAGGATGTTATTGTTTTTTTTATTATTTGGAGTTTATGTTGTTGTTGTTTCTTTGTTGTTATTGTTGTTGTTGGGTTCTGTTTTGTTTCTTTGTTGCTGTTGTTTTGGGGGCAGGTGTTGCTGTTCCAACGAGTGCACCACAACTGGTCAAAGGCCGTGGTGTGTGCTTTCCTGTCTGTGGGAAAGTGCATATAAAATATCCATCGCTGCATTAGGAAAAATGTTGCGGGTTTCCTCTATTGACTACGAGTCAGAATTACCAAATGTTTGACATCCAATAGCCGATGATTAATTACTATACTCAATGTGCTCTAGTTAAACAAAAACTAAAAATACCACACATTTAAACTTTGAAACAGACTATAACCCTCATTTTGGCATTACATCTGACGTGTCAGTATAGTAATAATACGTTCAAGCTAAAACATTCGCAGTCTGGAGCTCCACGCGGTAAGACGTGTTTGTTTCGCGTGTGCACACTGCACGTGCTTTCGTGTGCTCGACTTGGGGGTCCTTCATTTCGTTGTTTTTGTCAGCGAAACGAAGTTTGGTACTGGGATGTATGCGGCCATTGAAACTGATTGAACGCTGGAACGCTTCTCGTTTCGACAGCCTGCACATCCAGGTTGGATTCTTTTTTAGCGAGATTCCTTGCCTCCACGTCATTTCTCCGTCTGACTGTCGACTTGGGGTTTTTCGTGACTCGTATGACGGCCATTCTGCAGAACGCCACGGTTGTTCGCGTTTAGTCTACATGTCCGAGCCTGTCCTAGCAGCACTGGAAGATTGACCGCCCCACTCTAAGAAGAAATAGGAAGCGGGGTCGGCCCCTACTACTCTTTTTCTAGACTTTACCTTGCTTTATAGTGATACCATCTCGTATCCTCCGGAGTCGGGCCCGTCCGCACCACTATACCAAACCATGACGACTGGACTATACCCTAGTCTGATACTCTCTCTCGTTCAGACGGATCCGGCTTCTCAAGATCTGTATTTCAGCACAGCACTACACCTTCAACGTCTATCGAAAACGAGGTATAACTTTAGTTCTTTTACAATTGTTTTTATCTGGTGATGTCCATTTGAATCCAGGTCCACCTATTACGGTGTCATCTAGTATATCTGTTGCCCACCTGAACGTGAATGGACTTCTGCCAAAAGTAGATCTCATTGAAACGGAAATGTGCGATTTTGATGTAATTGCGATCACTGAAAACCATCTGAACCCTAACATCTCCAATCAAGATATTATTATTAAAGGATTTCATGAACCATATCGTAAGGATAGGACATATAATAATTGGGGCGGAGTAGCGGTTTATGTAAAAGACAATATAATATCTAAACTTTTTTTGTTTTTGGTTGGGGTTTTTTTTTTTTTTGTCTAAACATTTTTCACCCCAATCAGAATAATAGTCAGTTGACCAGGCAGTCATTTGTGCATGGATATATCTTTTATTTATAAATTGTAGAGAAAACATGATGTTGAATTTTTAAAAAGATGAAAGTAAAACATGGTACAGTAAGGTGCGTCAAATATAAGTTTTAAAATAATACATTTGATAGCAGGGGCGGATCTAGACATTTGTAAAGGGGAGAGGGGTGTCACAGAATTGTAATAGGAGCAAGCTGAGTTTGTGCAAGGCAAATGAGCCGAGGTCCGAAATATTCGTAATGAAGACAAGAGGAGACGCGTTTTCATGACAATTTACCACACACCCATGTCCAGACAACGGTACGGCCCTGCGTTTAATGGGAGCTGGTACAGGAAGTAAGTACTGGGGAAAAATATCGTCTGGTTTTTTGCTGCATACGTTTGCATATATAAAAAAAAATATGCAGACTCGTCTTAATAGAACGCTATCAGCCTCTTTGAAAAAAAAAAAAAAAAAAAAAAAAAATTGAATGGATTTAAAAAAATAAAAAATTGTTTAACGACACCACTAAAACACATTGATTTATTATTCATCGGCTATTCGATGACAAACATTTGGTAATTCTGACAAGTAGTTGTTAGAGGAAACCCGCTACGTTTTCTAATGCAGCAAGGGATCTTTTATATCCGCTTTCCCACAGACAGGAAAGCACATACCATGGCCTTTGACCAGCTGTGGTGCACTGGTTGGAACCAGAAGAAAAACAAATCAGTTGAATGGATCCACCGAGGTGGTTCGATTCTGTGACGCTGGCACCTCAAGGGAGCACTCAACCGACTGAGCTAAATCCCGCCCTAAGTGGATCAAATGATACGGGTAACAAAACTGACTATCACTGGATTAATAAAGGGAGTTAATTTGTTAAACACTTTACAAAAACCAAAAGTACAAAACTTCTTGGTATGAGGAACACAACCCATGGTTCTATAAACTGTCTAACAAAAACCTTGAACCATAACGATGGCGTAATTGTACACCCAGTCCAAATGGAATTGGTGAGATAACAACCCTTGGCCGTGTAGCTTGCAATACGCACTGACCAATGGTTGAGACCTTTAAATCAATGGTCTTACCACTAAACAGACCAGAGAGTAGAAGACGGCGCGAATTGGGCAAATAAGCAAGATTTGCTTCCAATGATCCGAGTTTTACAGGGTCGAGTTAAAACGCTTTTGATCTGTCTAAGCTTGTCATATCTGCTTTGATTAGTTCTTTGGCAGTTTTGATGATTCTCTTCTTTTCAGCTTCCTCATCATTCATTTTAGGATGGCTGTCATAAAACTGTTGTAGAATGTTTACTGTTGTGGTGCGGAATGTTACAACATTTGCCTTACCATTTATAGTAGTAATCACCACACCATCTCCTAAATATTCAGCTCACTTTTGACGCATATATTTTGGACTATATGGATCCGAACATATCTTAGACATTCGTTAACTAAGGTCAGACATTGGTGTTTGTTCATCGTCGTTGTCACACTTTTCGTGAATAACCTGGAGGAATGCTTCTTCACATGAAATACTGGAGCGCCGTCCCACTTTAGATGCCCTTTTTCCTTCTCTGTCATATCGGAAACGCAGTGGAATTTGTTTCCCCGTCCAAAAGTTGACGCTGCAAACCTGATGGAAGATAGCATCGACTGCTGATAGGTCAACAACAAATGCAATACGTCCACGAATTGTTTCAGCCCACTTGTCATTACCAGTTCGTTCATTGCATGCTTTGACAATAGATCTTTGGAAATCCCAAGTTCTTACCATGAAGACTTCTTCATCTGTATTGTAATGAGTTATTCGCACGGGAGAGACTAAATCGTAGACACTGAGAGTCGTCAGCCAGTGAGCGTCTACTGAATATTCATGATCAAACGGTTGATCGACATCGAGATTTTACGACATCGAGTAATGTTCTGGTGTATACATATATAAATTATTCCAACTGTAGATATTAATGTAACAAGTATTTAATAATATACAGTGTGCTTAATAAATTGTGTAATTGAATGTTACGTAGCGTATATCAATGTCGTTGTTTGTTGTTTTCCTGCTCTTCTTCTGTGGGATAATCCCGCCGATATTTTGATGAATTTTACACCAGTGGTTACGGTTATCGAAACGTCAAAATTGTAATGCACGTCTGTACAACTTAATTTCATAAACAAACAAACAACAACAACAACAAAAATCATTCAACAACTACAGAATGTATAATTTAAAATAATTACTGTATAAATGAGTACAGGTCAAACCGATTACAAAAAAATGTTGTCCACTACTGTTATTACAAATAATTAAATAATTATAATTAATTATTTGTAATAACAATTGTCCTAAATAAAAATAATAACAACAACAACACAACAGTAGTTACGGTAGGTTTTTGGAAAATTATAAATTTAAGATTTCAGTAGGTTGGATTATAAATACATTATCTCACTACCAAGTACACATGAAGTCATCCACTGATGTAGTTAACAAATTACACACTTCTTGGCTAATGTCTATTTCCTCAAAGTAAAAGTCTACTTTTGTAGACACAAAATTAATCAATTATCTAAGTGATCAGAGTAGATTTCTGTTTCTTTATTTTTTTAAATATGATTTTTATTAAATAGATTTGAATAAAGTACCACTGAAGGTTCATTTACCTTTAATATAGATATACATACATGTATACATACATGTATACATACATACATACATACATACATACACATACACACACATACATACGTGACAGTGTGAGTGTGTGTGTGTGTGTAACCGGCCTCGGTGGCGCAGTGGTTAAGCCATCGGACTACAGGCTGGTAGGTACAGTGTTCGCAACCCCGTACCGGCTCTAGCCCATAGCAAGTTCTTAAGGACTCAATGCATAGGTGTAAGGCTACTACACCCTTTTCTCTCTCCCTAACCACTAACCAACTAACAACTAACCCACTGTCCTGGACAGACAGCCCAGATAACTGAGGTGTGTGCCCAAGACAGTGTGCTTGAACCTTAATTGGATATAAGCACGGAAATAAGCTGAAATAAATGTGTGCGTGTGTGAAATACATATGTATAAGTAAACACTTTTTTTTTTTTTTTTAATGACACCACTAGAGCACATTGATTCATTGGATGTCAAACATTTGGTAATTCTGACATAGTCTTAGAGAGGAAACCCACTATATTTTTTCATTAGTAGTAGGTAATCTTTTATATGCACCATACACAGCTTTTGATATACATGTACCAGTGGTGGTGCACTGGCTGTAATAAGAAATAGCACAATGGTCCAATAAAAATGGACCGATCCTAGACCGACCATGCTTTACCAGTGGGCTACGTCCGGCCCCTCCAATTTATGTAGACACTGAAAATTAAATATGAATATGAATTATTCATCAACTATCTAACTGATCAGGGTAGATTTCCATTTTATTACATATGTGCATTTACATTTCCATTAAAATTAATTATTATTTTTTTTAAGTGGATGTGAATAATCTTACTGTATGTTTACTACCGATGTCAGCGGTAGTTTTCAGAAAAACAGACATGTAACATTTCAGAAGGGTGGATTTTATGATACTTACATGTACATGTATCTACTGAGGATACATGGATATCATCCACCGAGGGTAGTTTTCCTTTAATATGTTATATTACATTACACATATGTTGGCTAATGTATATTTCAACTACGTAAACACCGTTTAATGTAGACATGACAATTCAATATGAATGTGATGGCTTAATCTATTATTTAACTGATCAGGGTAGATTTTCTTTTCATGTGTAAAAGTTTGAATTTTGTTTTTTTGTAATTTTTTTGTTTTTTTGTAACAAGATGTCAATAATCTTACTGCATATTTACTATCCATGTCAGGAGTGGTTTTCAGAAAAACAGACACGTAACATTTGAAAAGGGTGGATTTTATGATACTTAACTACTGAGGGTATATGGATATCATCCACTGAGGATACTTTTCCTTTAACATGGTATATTACATTACATATATGTTGGCTAATGTATATTTCAGCCAAGTAAACACCTTCTAATGTAGACATGACAATTAAATATGTATATCATGGATTAATCCATTATCTAAATGATCAGAGTACATTTCCAAATTAAAAGAAATTATTATTATTATTATTATTATTATTATTTAAAAATATATGTGAATAACCTTATGGTACATGTATGTTTACTGTCAGTGCTAGGGATAGTTCTAGGAAAATGAGACACTTAAGATTTGAGTAGGGTGGATTTTACAGTACCCAACTACCGAGGGTACATTATCGTCCACCAAGGGTACTTTTCCCAAAAGATGTTATATTAATTTACATATTTGTTAACTAATGTATATTTCAGCTAAGTAAACACCTTATGTAGACACTATATGTGATAGATTAATCCATTATCAAAATGATCAGTGTAGATGTCTAAATTGTATGTAATGTTTTTATTTTGTAATCAAATATATGTGAATAACCAACCTTACAGTATGTTTACTATCTATGCTAGTAGTGGAGCAACTTAGCTGATCAATTGTGCACTTTTCTGTGAAAGCATGAACATTGGCAAATGGTTAGATTAACCCAATACAAGGATATTTAGTCCAGGGCCCACTGGAAATTGCACCCTGTATGGCTGCCATCTTGAAATCCAAGATGGCCACCATTGTGGACCTGTTTTGTTTAATATCTCCTTAACTAATACACATATCGAGAGAGTTGAAATGCCTATACCCACATGTTAGGAGACTAGGAATCCAGTGGTGACAGAAGTGTTTGTAAATTGTGGCTGCCATCTTGAAATCAAAGATGGTCGCTGTCCACATGCTATTTTGCCAATCTGATTAACAGCTCTACTGGGTCTGACAGTAGATCTAACAGCATTGCATGGACTCTTATGTCCAGGTGACATTTCATCTATAAATAACAATTTAAATATCGACCAATTACACTTCGCCTTTTATTCGGGAACATACAAATTCTAAACATATTGGGCGAGACTATTTATGCAATAGGCGACCTTGTTGGTCTATTTCAACACTGAAAAAACAGGGGGGAAAGTGCAGTAATAAACTCTGGATTGTATACTAGTATAAACAGATTTTATGGCTATACCATCACAGCGGGTTTTTTTGTCTTGAAACGAATTTTATATAAAATTTTATATTGAAATTAGTTTTCAGCATACTTCGTAATTCACCCGAATCATTTCATATACCCTCGGCATAATCCCGAATGTTTTCAAATTCTTTTCAAATCACTGGCATGATTTTGCAAGTAAGGTTTTGATTGGTCAAATGCAGACCTGTCAACCTTTAGTCAAGAGAAAGCAGGAGGTGTGTGTTGAAAAAGCAGGAGATTTGGTCAAAAAGCAGGAGATTTTTTAAATTCACACAATTTAAAAAAAAAACATTATTACAATAAGTTATATGAATACTTTATAATGTCATACATACTTCTTAACTTTAGATCTAAAGTAAAGTAAAGTTTGTTTTATTTAACGACGCCGCTAGAGCACATTGATGTTTTATCTTATCATCGGCTATTGGACGTCAAACATATGGTCATTCTGACACTGTTTTTAGAGGAAACCCGCTGTCGCCACATAGGCTACTCTTTTTACGACAGGCAGCAAGGGATCTTTTATTTGCGCTTCCCACAGGCAGGATAGCACAAACCATGGCCTTTGTTGAACCAGTTATGGATCACTGGTCGGTGCAAGTGGGTTACACCTATCCATTGAGCCTTGCGGAGCACTCACTCAGGGTTTGGAGTCGGTATCTCGATTAAAAATCCCATGCCTCGACTGGGATCCGAACCCAGTACCTACCAGCCTGTACACCGATGGCCTGCCACGACGCCACCGAGGCCAACTTTAGATCTTGGCATTAAAAAAAAAAAAAAAAATTATTATTTTTTTTTTTTTTTAAGTTTAAATATTATTATGATTTAATACATATTTAAAAATATATATATATTTTATCCAAAAATGTTAAGAACATGAACAAGAAAAAAATAAAATAATTAGTACATTTACGGTATTACACTTACAGCCTTACAGGTTGCGTTACATTATCATTTGTGGTTAGTGTACCTAAGTACCAAAGACAAATTTATATAAATCTTATAAATTAATATTCAGTTTTTACTATAATGAGGAACGGTGGCGTGGTACTGATTTAAAATCATTATAATGATGCAATAAACAATAAAACCTCATTACGGACGTCGTGTGAAATATACCGGAATTATACCCATTTCCGTGAGTAACTTTATGTCAATGTCAAACAACATTTTTTATTTGTACAAAAATAATTTCTTGAAGTGTACCCTTATAACCAACATTTTACCGCACAAACATACAAAATTAACTGACACAAGTATGTTTATACAGCTAATTGGTATTTTCGTTGTCTTGCTGTGACATGTGATTTTAACATGCATCGTGTGTATCGCTGTCAACTCAGATTTGTCATAGTTGCATTATGTAATCCAGTGGGAAGACATTTTACAATTCAGAGGTGTTATTAAAAGTAAAGTTTGTTTTATTTAACGACGCCACTAGAGCACATTGATTTTTAATCTTATCATCGGCTATTGGAACTAAATTGGATATTTATTTTTTTATATATGGCAACACTGAATGTCAATACACAGCCTGTTTAATTAGCGGCAACACGCTTCGTAGCCATTACGATGACAACAAACATTATAATAACACATCATTTTATAAACTCCATGTGCTTTTTTAACAATATAAATAGGCTATCCCACAATTCTCACTTCGGCAAAGGTTAAACAGTCGGGACAATTCGGCCTGTTACATTCTCGGAAACTGAAAGTAGTCGACATTTTCCGAATGAGAAAAAAAGGCAGAGTTACTTCCCTTCTGTTATTTTGACAAAAGAGGATCGATTTTTTTTTTATGCTTACAAAAATGTCATTTAACAGGAGAAACTGTCTCCCGCACAGGCGAAAGGAGATTTGATCAAATACCGGGAGACTCCCGCGGAATCCGGGAGGGTTGACAGGTCTGGTCAAATGAAAGGTCAACTGGACCTGATCCAACGGGCTGCTGTTAGATCCACATGTAATAGTGGAGCTAATTTTAATTAGATTGCTATTTTGCTCAATATCTCATTTAGTAGAAAAGATATCATTACAGATTTAACACCTAGACTGACATATCAGGGGTCTAAGAATCCAATGGTGACATTGAATATATGGCTGTCATCTTGAAATCCAAGATGGCCTCATCCACAAGCTATTTTACTCAATAGCTCATAAAATATAAAATATATCAATACAGTTTTAACACCTATAATAACATTAATCATCGGCTATTGTCACTATAGGTACTTGTGCGATCATACATCAAAATGACGAATCTTGCAATAATAGTGGTCATCCTGTTCTGTTATAAAGACAGGCTGCAGGTTCTGAAATCAAGTCTTAAATGAGTGGCAAGCAGTGTGGACCATACCACTAACAAGTCAGCAGGTGTGCAGGCAGAATTAATGGAATTTTCTGTAAGGAGACTGGAATTTTAGGTGATGGTAAAGATCTTGTCACAAAGGTAGTGTTGGACAGCTCATTATTTTATATAACGCAACTGACAGAAACAAGCGGACACTTATAAACAATGGGGAATGGGGAAAGCTAACGAAACATGGGTGGCACCCAGAGGCATCAATGGTTTCACTATGAGAGCTGACTGATTTCTTCAAATGCACTTGCAAATGTATGGCTCATTAATAGGAGATGGTATAAATATAATATAAAAAAAAACCCCAGAATTACAGGTAGTGAAATGTTTAAGCAACACTTTGACAGCAAATTAGAATTTACATTGTCAAACCATTAACAAACATAACTGAACACATTTTATTCTGACTGAGCACATTGAGTTTGCATCTTTTAATGTCAGGATACCAAATTTTAAGTATGTAAATACTGTCTGAGTTTCCAATAACAATTACATTGTATCTAATCACATTAAATATTTATTATAAGCAATTCCTTATTTTTATAAACCATAGTCAAACATTTAAAACAACAGAACATGTCGATTAGATTTGGATGTCCAAACATATGTATTTCAAAATTTTCTTGTGGCCATTTTGAAAAATATGGCACCACTCCACCCGTTGCCCACTAATTT
>NC_054699.1:10407769-10428441 GCF_016097555.1 Gigantopelta aegis | reverse complement strand
CCCCTTTTGTCATTCTTGTCGGTCCGAAGCACATGTCCATTTCTATTAATTGGAACAAATTCCTATCATCAAGTGGACCGGCCTGCCCAGACATCAGTATCCCGTGCATGATTTAAAATAATAAATAAATACTGGTCAATATGGCTGGTGTTTCAGACGTTTGTGATTTTAAAGTCTGCCTAAGTATATCGCCAGTCACTGAAGTCTGACCAACAGTAGTGTCAATCCACTGCCACTAGGCTACACATTTGTCAAAGTCGCTGAGCCGGTCAAGAGATTAAACAGACGTTTACGATAGCACCATTCTTGGTTTAGAGAGCCATCAAGGTATTACACTCCAATTAAAACAACACCATTCTTGGTTTAGAGAGCCATCAAGGTATTACACTCCAATTAAAACAACGGACCCAGAATTTGCAACTGGTTACAATCAACACTTATGTACTGAACTCTGTCGAGTCGAGTGTCCTAGTCCGAAGCAAGAGGTTTTTGTGCAATATAAACTGCTTAAAATAGCTTAAAATATACTGAAATAATCTATAAATGTATTTATTGTTGACTGTTCAATGTAGTGTATTCAATAATTATAAAGGATTTTAAAATTAACAAAAGGTTTCCACCTTTTTTGTTAACAAGTGGGAGTAAGCAGAAGAGCTACATGTACTGTTAACCCTAGAGCCAGTAGAGGTCAAATTTCATCCAATCAGTGATGACATTATTACTGCCTTTGTCTAAACACGTGCTTGCTCAGGCTGTCAAACGCTTCAACGGTGCCATCTTTTATTAATTTTCAGGACACAGTATTGAATACTCATACTTTTTATACATATATGAGAATTAAAATTCATAACTTTTATTCCTTTTTAATATTATTTATTCCATTATGTAAAATATATATACAATTTGTGGGTTTTTTCATTGTGATAAAAAAATAAAATGTTTCATGTTTTCATGTTTATTGTTTCGCATTGAAGATAAAACTATACAAATGACACTATGATTTTTTTTTTTTAAACTATTTGGCAAATATCGTCTTTTAAATGTTCTTTTTTTATTCCTTTCTTTTCTGCCGCCCCCCCCCCCCCCCCCCCCCCCCCCCCCCCAGTGGCGACACCAAGTGGGACTGATTGACAATTTTATTTTCCCCCATGCACCACTGGTATGTAAAGATATCTATTTACTGTCACAAAAGTAATAATGTGTATCTTTAGTCAGAAACTAAATGGTAACATTGTCAACATCAAGAAAAACGTTACCTTGTTAACACCAATGGTAAGTTAAGTAAATATGAACAAAATCATTCGATTTTGAATACAACTATAAAGGGTCTTCAAAAGAAAACAAATAACATTTCCCATTTTTGAAAATTAGTTTTAAAATTGTCAAACGTTTGAGATGATTAATAATTTCCATTTCATAAGCTTCAAATCAATCAATATTAAAATTAGCTCCAGTGGTTAATTACTATTACTTGTGGACCTAACAGCAGCCCGTTAGAGCTCATATATGTCCAATTGACCTTTCATTCGACCAATCAAAACCTTACTTGCAAAATCATGCCAGTGATTTGAAAAGAATTTGAAAACATTCGGGATTAGTATACGAAATGATTTGGGTGAATTTCGAAGTATGCCAGAAACTAATTTCAATATAAAATTTTATATAAAATTTGTTTTAAGATGGACAAAAACCCTGTGATGGTATAGCCATAAAATCTGTTTATACTAGTATACAATCCAGAGTTTATTACTGCACTTTTCCCCCTGTTTTTTAATGTTGAAATAGACCAACAAGTTCGCCTATATTGCATAAATAGTCTCGCCCAATATTTTTAGAATTTGTATGCTCCGAATAACGCTATAAAAGGCGAAGTGTAATTTGTTGATACATGTCTTCAAAAGAGAACAAATAACATTTCCCATTTTTGAAAATTAGTTTTAATTTTGTTTTTTAAAGTTTGAGATGATTATTAATGATTTTAATTTCATAAGCTTCAAATCTAACTGTTCATGACCAGATGTGACATCCGGTAGAGTCCGTGACCAATCAACTGAACATATTTATTTTCAAAATATTAACATTTCAGTTTTGAGTATTAAGCTTGCTATAGTACTTGTTTACTGTTTCAATGTAACTAAGTTTGTTTTACTATATACACATGTATTTAAATTGTTATTTATAGATGAAATGTCACCTAATTCCAATTATTAATTGTTTGGTTACGGACAATACAGAGAACCTTATTAAATGTAAAGCACCCCTAGTAGTATGTATGTTAGTAGGATTTTATCTACATCCTGTTCCAATTATTAATTGTTTGGTTACGGACAATACAGAGAACCTTATTAAATGTAAAGCACCCCTAGTAGTATGTTAGTAGGATTTTATCTACATCCTGTTCCAATTATTAATTGTTTGGTTACGGACAATACAGAGAACCTTATTAAATGTAAAGCACCCCTAGTAGTATGTTAGTAGGATTTTATCTACATCCTGTTCCAATTATTAATTGTTTGGTTACGGACAATACAGAGAACCTTATTAAATGTAAAGCACCCCTAGTAGTATGTTAGGATTTTATCTACATCCTGTTCCAATTATTAATTGTTTGGTTACGGACAATACAGAGAACCTTATTAAATGTAAAGCACCCCTAGTAGTATGTTAGGATTTTATCTACATCCTGTTCCAATTATTAATTGTTTGGTTACGGACAATACAGAGAACCTTATTAAATGTAAAGCACCCCTAGTAGTATGTTAGTAGGATTTTATCTGCATTGTTGTATCTCACTGTGAACTTGATAGTTTATGCCAAGATAAATATTAGATAAGGAAGGAAATGGTTTATTTAACAATGCATTCAACACATTTTAGTTACGGTTATATGGTGTCGGACAAATGGTTAAGGACCACATATATATTGAGGGAGAAAACCCGCTGTCGCCACTTTATGGGCTACTCTTTTCGATTAGCAGCCTTTTATATGCACCATCCCATAAACAGGATAGCACATACAACAGCCTTTGATGTACCAGTCATGGTGCACTGGCTGGAGCGAGAAATAGCCCAATGGGCCCACTGACGGGATTGATCCCAAACCGATCGTGCATCAAGCGAGCGCTTTACCACTGGGCTACATCTCGCCCCCAATATTAGCTAAACACTCAGTACAATTCAAAAATATATTCAGCATGAGGAATGTCCTGATAGTAATAATTCTGTTATTTTCAGGGGTGAGTTCAAGTGCTTTTTTGTTTAACGACACCACTAGAGCACATTGATTTATTAATCATCGGCTATTGGATGTCAAACATTTGGTAATTTTGACGTACAGTCTTAGAAAGGAAACCTGCAACATTTTTCTATTAATAGCAAGATATCTTTTATATGCACCATCTCACAGGGGTCAGAGGCTGGATGGTTGGGGCAATTACCCCCACCCCACCAGTCCTGGAAATAATCCTCAAATTCAGACAAAAACAATGAAGAAATTTGGGCAAAATGAGATGGCCTGAACACTTTTCACCATGTATTTTCATTATTCTACTCAAAATATTAGTTGTAATCCATGTAAAAATGCGTGGCGATTCGTTTACAACTTAGCTGTTTGGCAGTAACCGACTGCGCATCAAGCGAGCGCTTTACCACTGGACTATGTACCGCCCCTTTCAGGGGTGAATGCTGGATGAAAATAACCATTACAAATTCAGCTATATTAATAAAAAAAATACAAGAAAATTAAGTACATGTATTTTTTGTATCTAAATTTATAATGATGCTTTTTGAGGGTTATGGATGCTACAAATCCACATTCAGTGTATATTACAGAATTTTCAAATCCTTCAGCTACTTCACATTTCTATTACCATGCAGAGTTTCTTCATACATTGTAAACAACAAATGGATGTAGAATTATTTTTATCATGTAAAAAATTATTAAACGGTTACGTACATTACAGATTTTTTGTGACCTATTATCTATAAGCACCTTAAAGGAGCTCAATCACGGATTTAGTGGGCCTTGTTTCTCTAAATATGCATTATAAATGAAACTTAAATTCATTTGGAATACCAAACCTAGTTATTGTATGATCCAAAATATTTTAATTGAACTACGATCGAGGGAATTCCATGACACGCTTCATTTTTAAAATTTGGAAGTCTTCTTGTAAAAAGTCATAAAAATACGGAAAAACAAGACTCGTAGTAATGAGGCTATATATATATATATATATATATATATATATATATATATATATATATATATATATACGACAACCGTATAATGTATTTGTGGATTTTATTTCGGTTTTAATGTATAGTGACATCGGAAAAGACTGTGGACCAGTAGCAATTTATCTTCCATAAAACGTGTTTTCTATCGATAGTTTGTTTGAGACATGTTAATCGGACTATGAATAACGATTTTCCAGTATTCAAGAGTAAACATGGTGACGTTAAGGGGAAGGTAATACTTCGTTATATCAAGTGCTTGGAAAGAATTCGGCCCCAGTTCAGTTTTGGACCAAGTCGGTCCTGTCCCCTTTAGAGCCAGGTTTTATTTATGTGTTAAAATGAGATTATTGAGCCACTGTATGTCTTTACTTGCCTGTTAATTAATTTAAATGTTGACTTGTATATGACAGTGTTCGAGATTAAATTTTTTGGCCAGTATCCCAGTTGGATACTAACATTTCAAAATCTGGTATCCCACCTGAGAATTTAGTATTATATGGCATCCCGGTGGGATACTGAGTTCTTGAAGTCTGGTATCCAAAATTAAATTCTGGTATCCCCGGGATATCGGGATACCGTTAATCTCGAACACTGATATGTGTTATGTTGTGCTCTAATCGTCTCGTGCTTATCGTGATAACGGATCCCTCCACGATAACGACTTCTCCAGTCGTGAATGTCGTTTTAATCACGTCGGAAGTCATGTTCACCAGTGGAGGATGAAAACTTGTTTCTAATTTCATGACTCGATTTTAAACAGCTTTAAAGACGCAACTATTTACAAAACAGTATTTATGGATTTACAAGGCAGTATGTGATGAAAATAAATATTATTTAAACCAAAAGCAAGGTAGCAGATTGGTAACTACTAGTAACACGTTGAAGCCTGGTAGATATTATCAGAATGCTTTTATTTAACTTTTAATAAGTACTGCAATTTAAGTGCATATCTTAGCAGTGCCATTAAAATAGTAATTCGCTTAAATTCGTTTAATACAATTATTGGGTACGGAATTCGATAATGATAGTTAATAGTCGTTCACTGTTTTCATGGAACCGGACACAAACAGGAACTTGTAATTACTATTTAACAACTAAGAATCACCTCTTCACGAGTTCATTCGAATGCATTCCTAATAACAATTACGACATTAGTAATATGTGCTGTAAAATGGCAGATGAATCAATTTAATTACAAGTATATATTAGCTGGCTACTAAATATAAGTGGCTGGCGACTAAAATATTATACTTTACTGGCCAGAGAAGAGTAAATTTGAACTTGCTTTGTAGAGCACTGCAATGGCGAAATGTATACACCTGGAGTACATTATCTGCCAATATTTAACATTTACACATTTAAAAGATTTCTACATATAACAAAATAGCCTTTCAGTCAGGTTTATTTGCTGCAAATGTCACTTTTAATTCTTTTAAAAATTGCCGTGGGAGACAAATTCTTAAGTTCGAGCCCTGGTATTTAAAAAAAAAGCATAATGGAAGGAAGGTAATGTTTTATTTAACGACACACTCAACACACTTTATTTACGGTTATATGGCGTCGGACATATGGTTAAGAACCATACAGATATTGTGAGAAGAAACCCGTTGTCGCCATTTTAAAGAGACATGAACTGTCTGCAAACCATTGTCACTTTAACATAAAAATGTTCAATACAGTTTAACTACAAATGGATGATTTCAGGGAAAATTAACATGGAAATCTATAATGACAAATGGGGCGGAATGTAGCCCAATGGTAAATTTAAAGTGCTTGCTTGATGCACAGTCAGTCTGGGATCGATCCCCATCAGTGGGCTCATTGAATTATTTCTCGTTTTATGAATGGTATATCAAAGACCATGGTATGTGCTATCCCGTCTGTGGAATGGTGCTAGAGGGGATGATTTTCCGTTTCAGATTTTACTAAATTCCATTTCACATTTTTGCAAATTCCGTTATAAACTATATACATTTGTTTTATTGTTCCAGCTCTGAGCTGGTTTGCTATTGCTATTTTTTTAAATACTTGTAAACATTTTTGTTGAAACAAACTTTTAAAAAAAAGAAGTTAAGTAATGTTTACTTGCTACTATTACATGCACTGGTGTATAAACTGCACCTTTAAATAAGCCGCAGTTAAAACAAAGCCACAAACTTAATTGCGGTTAATTATTGTTTGTATTTAATAATAATAAAGAGATCCATTCTCCCTTAAATTCAAACAATAAATAATTGTTGATTGTGTGGCTTTCAGTTTCATTTCATCTAATGGATTATGGGTAAGTTTCATTCATAAACAAAACACACCGTTGACAAACCCCGCTATTTTCACGAAAATATGAACAAGAATTTTGGTAATGCATTGTTTGTTATCTTACATTAGTTGCCAAAAAATATATATAAATAAATAAATACATGATAACATTTTATTTGTTCCAGTCTGATTAAGAATTACTAGTAGCCTACTCGCTCGATTACACGTGTACGTTTCTCTGTGACCTAACTAGCGTGCCGTGTGCACAAATTAAATATTCAAATGAGGTCGGGTCAAGCAGGATATAGGGCAGTAATAGTGAACCAAAACTAAGCACTGTCCTGTCGATCGTTTAAAGTTTCCACATTATTTTATAACTGTTAAAAAAACAAAGAAGCCTAGAATTGTATATTCAGAGCCGGTTTAAGGATCCGCAGGGTCTATAGCACAAATAACAGCGGGGCTCAATTCCCAAGATATATATATATATATACTTAGTATTTGGAAAATGACCTGGGGAAAGTGTACACAATGCCTCACCGCGGGACCTCCTGAAGCGTAGCACGTGCTACATGTGCTACTATAATAAACCGGTGAGAAGAAAAATAAAATGCTATTTTTTTGTGTAATTTAGAAAACAATCGGTTCAGATATAAATAACTTGTAGTAAATTCCGTAGCATGAAAAAAGGCGTTCCCTGTGGGACGGACTATAAATGTGAAATGCTTCCGTACAGATAACGAATATGCCTGAAGTTTTACGAAATTACGCTTTCCAACGAAAGCATCGTGTAACTTGGTTATGCTTACGAATCGTAATAAGTATTATTGAAAAATATCGAAATTGAACGTAGGCCTACTAGAAATCTTTATTATATAATCAACATTCTAAAATTGTATCAGTACATGTTTATTTTTATATTTCAAGTTAAATTTCACTGTGTAAAGTGACACGGGTAAACAGTCACATGCTTTGTGGCAAGCTTACGGCAATTAAGCGTAACTTCCGAGAATGAAGAGTTCTGAAAGTGTTTAGGCATACTGTGCACTTCATGAAAGTTCGCATACAAAAATACTATGCGTATATTATCAATATTGAATCTTACAACTACCAAAAATATTTATTATGGTGCTTGAACCAGAAATACCCCTTTTGAAGGTTCCGTTTTAGTTACCAATTTCCGCGATTCCGTCCGTTTTTCCGTGATCGCGGAAAATCATCCCCTCTATGGTGCATATAAAATATCCCTTGTTAGTAATTGAAACATGTAGTGGGGTTCCTATCTAAGATAATATGTCAAAATTACCAAATGTTTGACATCCAATAGCTCATGACTAATAAATCAATGTGCTCAAGTGGTGTCGTTAAACAAAACAAACTTTCTATAAAGACAAAAAGTACCCTAATTTGACACGCTAATTGACAGGGGGAGTGACTTTTTATTGAAATGAGACCTGAAATACTCCACACAGTTAGGTGCGACCCGCATGTACCACCACAAACCAAACAGTGATGTCTTGAGCCACAGTACGTCTTTGTAGGATAGCACAACATAGGCCTACTGAACCAAGATCACTGCTGCAGGGCTCACTCCAGATCAAAAATGGCTATAGCCAAAACATTAGCCAAATGGGATTTTTATTAGCCATAATAAAATTGTTTTAGCAAAAATTGTTTTATGCAATACTGAATAGAATATTTATATATGAATATGAAAATGCACCTTTTTCAGCTAACTGGAATAAATCTGAACGACAAAACTATATTTTCAGTTAATATATTACTTTGGTTTTTCAGCGGGGGTGGGGATGCACTATCTTCAGAGTTGGAGGCCAGTGCCCCCTGCAACCACCCACCCACCCCTTTTAAGGTCTATGGCATTAAATCAAGAAATGGACAAAAATATGGGGGTGGGTGGACATTGATTTGGTCCTTTTATTGTAAAAAAGACATTAGTAAATAAAAAGAAAAACTAAATCACTCATAGAAACAATGAAAATGTTTCGAGCCCTGCTCACAGGATGTGTTATCATTCACGTTCTGGGTAGTTAAGATTTGAAATATGTCCCAAATACATGAAGCAGTATGACCATTAATGCCAACTAAGTTGTCAGATTTTTAAAATCACCAAAATGTCATGACCTTTTGACTTCAGGTGACCTAATTATTAAACCAATTTGCACAAATTATTTATCAATTGGAAGAGGGATTCAATATAAAAATATTTTTAGTGGTAATTATTAATTAGTGTGGCTATGTTCATTGGTTGCGAAGTTTGATACCTTTTGTTTCCCCATCGCCAAAATCGTATTATTATTTGTAAAAATTATTTTCTATGTTTTTGCACTATGTTTACGGGACGATATCCACCAAAAAGCTACTCTTTTCAAAAGTAATCACATTAATTTATTAACTACAGTCATAGAGCTATTTAGAAAAAAACACCACAAGAGTTTGCCTGACCAGGAAATACCAATTACGGCTTTGGCCCATGAACTTCATGCTTATATATCTTAAAATGCACAGTTAAGGTTGCTACTCTGCTGCACTATATCAGGAACATAATTTATAACAACTTATAGTAGTAATACGTACATACAGTGTTCGAAATAAGCACTTGTCCGTTTGTCCTCATAAGTGAAAATCTGCTTGGACAAGCAAAATGTACATCACTGATGTTTGGTAGTATTCCTAGTATTATTATGTTTGAGGTGTCGGATAGATTATGTAACCGTTTGTTCACATCAGAAGACAGAAAATGGCTTAGCCAAAATTTTAGCCACTTGCAAATTTTATTAGCCATTTGTTGTAAAAATTAGTCAATGGCTAATTTGGCTACCGACAGCGCGAGCCCTGCATCAGTGGTTGTCCAGTGGACAAGTAAGATGTTCAAAGCAGATTAATTTTGAACAGAACTAGTCCTTGTACTTGAATAAAACAAGACATTTGACAAGTGAAAATATTACTGGACAAGTAGATTTTGCAATGTACTTGTCCGGTGGACAAATGAAAAATTCTCCTTATTTCTATCGCTGATATGCAGTAAAAGTTAAAGTTTGTTTTGTTTAACGACACCACTAGAGCACATTGATTTACTAATCATCGACTATTGGATGTTAATTAAACATTTGGTATAGTTGGGCAGTATTGAAATTTCAGGTTTGTATCGGTATCAGTATTTTTGGGGGTGATTTACCTCGGTACATCGGTAAGTTATTTGGTTCGGTATTCGGTACTGATATAATACCGATAATGAGCGGTATTTTCAGTATACTCGATTTTAAATGCAGCCCTTGAAATTCGGACAAGTTTGCTACGGCATTTAAGTGCCGTCACAAATACATTTTGCAACAGCACTACGGCAGCAATTTTAAAGAAAAGATTAATTCTGTTAAAATTATTCATCTATGATCCACTGCAGTAATAATATGCTAAAAGATGACATCTCATCTTTACTTTAGTGCGCTTCCATACCGGAATAAACCGATTTATATTAATTGAGGAAAAATTGGGCCACACTAGATTATAAATGCTTTTTTCTGGGATCTGTAATTGGACAGAGTTCAGAGAAAAATGCCTACAGACTTTTTACCAATCTCAGATATGCGACGGCAATATCTGCTGTCGCAATCAAGCTTTTGTGACGGCATTGCCGATTGCCGCCGCGAGGGACTGAAATGCATACCCGAGTAAAACATATTTCATGTAGTATTGACATGATACCGAACAGTCTTAGGATACCAGCAGCTCTCTAACATTTGTAATTTTTATAGTCTCAGATAGAAAAAAGGCTAGGCTACAATTAGTAAAGGGATTTTTTACATGCCAATTATACTTAAGGGTGCCATATTACCGTTTTGATACCAGTCTGGAACACTGCTGAAACGAGAATAGCCTACTGACAGCGATTGATCCCAGACTGACCAAGCATCAGGCAAACACTTTACCACTAGGATACGTCCCACCCTACATGTGCATTTACATCCAAATATATTACTACAAATGTATATATAGTAGAATTATATACTATCACAGGCACGGACATACAGGGGATGGAGAGAAAAAGAAAGACAATGAGAGTGAAAGCCAGACAGTGTGAGAGAGAGAGACAGACAGTGTGAGAGAGAGAGAGAGAGAGAGAGAGAGAGAGAGAGAGGGTCCCACCTTTTTTTTAAAATACAGAATTGAAGAAATCAAACAAGTTGTTAGCGAGCGCACGCGACAAAACCTAGAAACTGAACTCGTGTTTGTGTAATCTCGATTGAGATTCAAAACTTCTACTGGCGTCTTTTGACAATCGAGATTAGTGTTTGTGGTTACGGTTAGTGACGGCCTATCTGTGTAGGCCTACATTAGAGTCGTTAGTCTCGCCTCTACGTAGTAAGAATAGATTGTTTTCTAAACTCAACTAAAGTCAATCCTACTACAAAAACGAAACGTTTGTTATTTTCAAAACTCTAAGTTACCTTATTTCCAGGCCAAATTAATACGAACAAACGGTCGACCCAACTAAAGATGCCTTCGACAAGTCACGAAATGTCTATAGTTTATGGAAAACGAATTGAAAGTAGTCCTCATCAAAATTATACAGACGTGTTTTGCCGGGTCGTTTCACCCCAAAACAATTTCGCACCCGAGTCAATACGCTGTTATCCATTTTCGCCCCGAGTCGTTTTGTCGTCCGGTAAGGTAATTCAGCTATTGTGGGAGGGGAAGGGCGAAACCACCCAACTGTTGGGGCGAAACGACCCGTTTGGAGAACGAACCTACCCAGGACGAAACGATAAGGGCGAAATGACCTTATAGGCTACCTATTAGCCTACATATGATTCATGAAAATGTCTGAAATGATAATCTGAAAACTATATTCAAGCTATAACGATCTATATTACTCTATGTAAACAACATGTAGGCTATGGCACATAAAAACCTAGCCTTTTTAGAAACTACGTACCATATAAACAACCCAGAATGTTTGAAATAAACTATAGTCAGTATAGATTACAACTAAGGGGCCGTCCATAATTTTCAACATTTTCACAAGTGTACAAAGAGTACACTTTTGACCACCACCCTCCCCTCTCCTAAAAGTGTACATCCCCCAAATGAAAAATGTTGATCGACATTTTTCATTAAAAAAAAAAGTGTATCAAAATGTAGAAAATTATGGACGGCCCCTAATACTTATAGCTTGATGATGATAACTAGTTTAACGTGCCCATATACCACTAGGGTTTCGAACACGCCTATCCCGAGTCCGACCTCCGATAAGATCGGTGGCCTGACTCGGGATGGAGGGGGGGGGGGGGGGGGGGGGGGGGAAAATGGACAGAATTTTGAAAATAGCAATTAGTAAAAAAGTTAATAGAATAAATAAAAAAAAAATAAAGATTACAAGCCAAAAATAAAAAGAAATGACTGCTCGGCCGAATATTTATATAATTTACAGCATTTTAGAAGGACAGTCCAAAATTAAATAAGAGAAAGAAGAGAGGATCGGACTATTTAATAATATTTTAAAAAAAGAAGTAATTTCGACATAAAATTTTGAACGCAGATCTAAAAGTTTAAAGTCCGATCGATATGTCCACGCGAGTGGCCTCGTTAAGGCCGTTTGGGTGCACAGCTTAAAGGGACGAGATGGGTTGCATCCCGTCAAGAAAACCCCTAGATGACAGTCGATAGACGTTGGTTTAAACAATATTTATTGCCGTCAAACTGCGGTTTGGGATTGGCCAACAGGCAAGAGCCTATATTAAGGCCTCTCCCTACATTTATAAATACAAGTTTGATACATCAAGATGACAGAAATAGTATAATAATTTAAATAAATTCAAATTAGCTAAGATGAGAAGAATGGAAGAGAGAGAGAAGAAAGGAAAAATAAAAATAGATAGTTGATATGATATTATTTAGTCACAGTAGGGAAGGGAGAAGGAGGAATAATGAATGGTTAGTTATCGAAACGTTTGCTATTAATTGTAAAGTCTTGAACAGATTTAAATATAACACTATTTTCGTGGGTACTAAAATTTGGGTCACCAAATAATAAAGTCTTGCAATTAAGATTGTCATATTTTGACAGGTGAGTATTACGAATTACATTATATAGTGGACAATAACATAAAAAAATTTCTGCATCTTCAATAAGATGTCCACAAGTACAAAATGGACTGTCACTTACGTGTCTTGCAAATTTATGACCATTTAGATCACTAGTTCCCAAGCGGAGTCGACTATGTAATATCTGTTGCCTTCTATCACCATCGTAAAAGTAGCACGGTACAATTGGGTCTGATTTATTTAATTCTGATTTAAATCTATTTAACGATGAAGAATTCCTAATATCGGACGTTATATTATTCCATAATTTAACTGCGGAAGGAAAAAAGGAATTCGCGAAAAGTTTAGTTCGACAAAAGTATGTAAGGAGGCGATCTACATTACGAGTGTAATATGTTTTTTTTGCAGAAATGGGGCGTGGTAATTGTAATGTCAAGAATGTGGGGAGCAAGTTATTAAAGAGTTTATACATCATACATAGTTTATGGCGACTTCTCCTTTCTGATAAAGATATAAAACCAGTTTCGCTATATAGTAACTCATGAGATGTTCCCCGAACAGAACCACAAATTGTACGCAAAGCGTCCAAGTGTATATTTTCAAGATTGTATGCCTGTTGGAGACTACAATTATCCCAAAGAATATCGGCATAATCAAAAATGGGAAGAATAAATGATCTATAGATTTTTACTAATGATTTTCTAGATAATCTATATTTAAAGGATCGAAGACAATTTACCATTTTACTGGCCTTACTTACAATATTTTGTATATGGAAATCCCATTCCGCAGATTTCTGGAATGTAAGGCCCAAGTGTTTATGGACATCAACCTCTGATACTTGTACGTTGTCTAAAAATAACTTAGGATTGCTGGCTTTTTAAATTTTTCGGCTAAACAACAAGGTTTCGTTTTTTTCGGGACTGAACTTAACAAGCCACCGTTTAGCCCACTTGTTAATATGCTCTAAGTCAGAGTTTAAAATATTACAACATAGTTCAGGATTTTCAACAGTAATAAATAATGAGGTATCATCAGCGAACAATCTAATATTTGAAGTAATCCCATTAACAATATCATTTATATATACCAAGAACAAAATAGGACCAAGAACAGAACCTTGCGGAACACCTGCGGAAATGGGTTTAGTATGAGAGAAATGGTTTTGTAGTACTACACATTGTCTTCGATCAGATAAATAGCTTTCAAACCATAATAAGAGTTTTCCCGAAATCCCAACAGTTTCTAATTTATAGATCAGGACACAATTTCACTAAACATCGTAAGTTACGTTTTGCACGTAAACGTAAATCTACGACTGAAGAGCATTTCACAAAGAAGTGTAAACGTAAGTTACGAGTAAAGTTAGACGTAAATCTAAGAGTGCCCTCGACCACAACTAGTCGCACACGTAAATTGTTACATCCACTTCGATAATTCATAAAATGGTCACACTTTTGGTTTTTGTAAAGTGTTTAACAAATTAACTCCCTTTGTAGTCCAGTAAATTTATGGTTTGACCTCGGACAAATTGCAACAGAAGGTTTTTTTGTTTTACATTATAGATATCACCTCACTGAATATTATATCCAAAATAGGACAAAATCGGACATCCGGAAGTGGGCTAATTTGCATAAATCCAATATGGCCGCCAAAATCAACTTTGAGGTCTTATATCTTCTTAACGGTTGGTTTTAAACCACATATATGCGTATCAGTAGATGGCAATATTATTCCTATGAACTAAGTTAACTTTTTAAAAAGACACCGTGACGTATATATGACGTAATGACGCACGCGTCGTCATTTTGCGTCATCGGGTCATCAATTTTAGAATAAATAGTGTGGTTTGTTTTTAGTAAATTTGATAAAATCATCAATGAACAAGCTACTTCTGCCTTAAAATTGTACTTTTATCGATTTCTGGCGCTTTGTAAACGTCAGGTGTGGTTTATAACATCTTTATGACGTGTTTGTGATGTCAAACTACAATGTACTTGCATTTGAAAATAACGCAAATACATGTTTTTTTAAATCCAATTTTCACGTCAAACTGTCTCTTCCTTCATGGATGATGTTCAACTGAGGTTGTGTCATGTGCAGGGAAGAACTTTAAAATGGTACAGAGACGGTGAAAATCGGTGATAAAGGAGCTGCTGGTGTAAACAAGGCTAGTGAAGCTCGAGGTAACACGTCTATACATGTTCAATCAGGACAAACATTGCATGTTAGTTGTCATTTGAATTACTGCAATAAGAAAACTATTAGTTGTCATTTGAATTACTGCAATAAGAAAACTATTAAGTCTGCATTGAAAAGAAAACTTCAGGCGACCAGAACTCTTCGCTCTCACAAGCCAGAATTCGCATTTTCGGACCACATTTTTCTTTGTGGGTGCGAATAGGGAAATACTTAATCGTAGCCACCAGGATGTAACATCTCGCGAAATGCGATTTTAAGCTACGCCCTTTTTCGTAAGCCACGCCCCATGTCATAAACTAGTCTGATATGTTTCCGCGGGAAATAAACATAAATATGAACGAATAGGCCTAATTCCCTAGTAAATTATGTCAAATATAGAGCTGTGTTATTGTAACGAGCATTTAATAAAATATTAAGTAATACAAATGCGTTTTTCAATGTGTTTTTTTCTTCTAATCTGTACTTCCGATGTTTTGACGTACCTACGTAGTCCGATACACCTGCCGTCAACTCGGCAACTGAGTAACAGTGAGTTTATGACAGATGTATCGGACTACAAACAACGCTGTAAAGTTAATCGTTTGTAAACGTGACACAATATTAATAATACGTGAATAATATAATATATCGCATAGTTTGGGTGGGTGTATTTAAAAAAAAAAAAAAAAAATGGGGGGGGGGGGGTTTAACGTCTGTATCAGATATGTAAACATGAATATATATATACAGTATATGTAAAAATGAATATATAATCGTGCGTTAATTCATAATCTACCACCTACAGGTACGGTGAGGTTAAATTGACCAAACAACTAACCTAACAATGTGGTACATGATATTTGGCTAATGTCAGGGCTTTAGATTGCACCAGAACCGGCATCGGTGGCGTCGTGGCAGGCCATCGGTCTACAGGCTGGTAGGTACTGGGTTCGGATCCCAGTCGAGGCATGGGATTTTTAATCCAGATACCGACTCCAAACCCTGAGTGAGTGCTCCGTAAGGCTCAATGGGTAGGTGTAAACCACTTGCACCGACCAGTGATCCATAACTGGTTCAACAAAGGCCATGGTTTGTGCTATCCTGCCTGTGGGAAGTGCAAATAAAAGATCCCTTGCTGCCAATCGTAAGAGTAGCCGATGTTGTGGCGACAGCGGGTTTCCTCTCAAAATCTGTGTGGTCCTTAACCATATGTCTGACGCCATATAACCGTAAATAAAATGTGTTGAGTGCGTCGTTAAATAAAACATTTCTTGCTTTCTTTAGATTGCACCAAAGTGCACATGTACTATATATACTGGGGTAGATTTTGCAATTTTATCAGGGTAGATTTTCCATTTTATATGTAATGTTAATTTCAGCTAAATAAATGCCTTCTTATGAAGACACTGAAAATTAACTATAAATATGATGGATTAATCCATTATCTAAATGATCAGGGTATATTTACAATTTGTCATTTGTAATTTTCATTTTCTATTTTTGTAAAAGTGGGGCAGATATAGCCCAGTAGATTAAGCATTCGCTTGATGTGAGGTAAGTCTGGGATCAATCCCTGTCAGACCCATTGGGCTATTTCTCGTTCTAGCCAGTGCTCCACAACTGGTGTAACAAAGGCCGTGGTATGTACTATCCTGTCTGTGGGATGGTGCATATAAAAGATCCCTTCCTGTCTGACGCCATATAGCCAGAAATAAAAATGTGTTGAGTGCATCGTTAAATAAAACATTTCCTTCCTTCATTTATTTTTGTTAAAATATACCGGGTATGTGAATAACCTTACTGTATGTTTCCTATCCATGCTAGGAATAGTTGTAGGAAAATGAGACACTTAAGAATTTAATAGGCTGTATTTTAGAGTACCTTAACCACCAACAGTACAAGATCATCCACTGAGGGTACTTTTTCCTTAGACCGGCCTCGGTGGCGTCGTGGTAGGCCATCGGTCTACAGGCTGGTAGGTACTGGGTTCAGATCCCAGTCGAGGCATGGGATTTTTAATCCAGATACCGACTCCAAACCCTGAGTGAGTGCTCTGCAAGGCTCAATGGGTAGGTGTAAACCACTTGCACCGACCAGTGATCCATAACTGGTTCAACAAAGGCCATGGTTTGTCCTATCCTGCCTGTGGGAAGCGCAAATAAAAGATCCTCTAAAAATCTGTGTGGTCCTTAACCATATGTCTGATGCCATATAACCGTAAATAAAATGTGTTGAGTGCGTCGTTAAATAAAAAAATTCTTTCTTTCTTTCTTTTTTCTTAATATGGTATATTAATTTATGTATTTGTTAGCTATTGTATATTTCAGATAAGTAAACACTTTATGTAGACAATTAAATATGTATATCCATTATCTAACAATTAAATATGTATATCCATTATCTAAACCGGCCTCGGTGGCGTCGTGGTAGGCCATCGGTCTACAGGCTGGTAGGTACTGGGTTTGGATCCCAGTCGAGGCATGGGATTTGTAATCCAGATACCAACTCCAAACCCTGAGTGAGTGCTCCGTAAGGCTCAATGGGTAGGTGTAAACCACTTGCACCGACCAGTGATCCATAACTGGTTCAACAAAGGCCATGGTTTGTGCTATCCTGCCTGTGGGAAGCGCAAATAAAAGATCCCTTGCTGCTAATCGGAAGAGTAGCCCATGTAGTGGCGACAGCGGGTTTCCTCTCAAAATCTGTGTGGTCCTTAACCATATGTCTGACGCCATATAACCGTAAATAAAATGTGTTGAGTGCGTCGTTAAATAAAACATTTCTTTCTTTCTTTCTTTCCATTATCTAACTAATAAGGGTAGATTTTCAAATTATAATAAGTTGTTATTTTTTTTCTATTTTTATTATTACTATTTTTTATATTTTGTGAATAAACATACTTTATGTTTACTATCAGTACTAGGGATAGTTCTAGGAAAATGAGACACTTAAGATTTCAATAGGGTGGATTTTATGGTACCGAACTACCGAGGGTACAAGATCATTTACTGAAGGTACTTTTCCCAAAATATGGTATATTAGTTTATGTCACGGGGATCCTATAATACCCGTAACTGAATGAAACACGATTATCCAAATATCTCTCCTAACTGTATCTACTATCTATTAGATCTATTAGATCTATTAGATCTCTCTGTATCGGGCAGTCTATACCCGAGTGGCTCGGCTCTAGGTATAATATAGCACGTTAGTTCACTAGAAACCACAACAAAACACAATACACTTTGGAATCTGTATTAACCTTAAGCTGACAAATATATTTGCCGCAGTTAATAGTTAACAACAACAATAATAATAACAACCCAGAACTAATCACTTAGTTAATCACTAGGTGTCTAGTTTACACAATATTCTAATCACTTCACCGTGATACAACATACACACACGTGTGATAATTGAGAAACGCTGTCAGGGGAACTTAATTAATAAAGGAATTACAACTCTATTCCTAACTGGTTAATTTTTAATTAACCCTTAACTACTCATTCAGTAACCTTGTAATACAGAATTAATACTGGTACCCATCACAATAAAGACAATAACCTACAGTTTACCTAGGTCCTCTAGGATGACTGGTTAAGCCTTAATAATTTTAGAACAGTGAAGCCTACAATTTACTTCGTCAGTTTACCGGAAACACTGTCTAAATAATATTGGTATACTACAGTATTAAAATATTTAAAGTCACATCAATCACATCAAGGTTATACAACAGAGCAGAAAAATATATTTACCACGTCCGGACTGAACTTATATATTTCGTTCAGTGGACGACGTCCGTTTCCCCTGCAGCCTTCCTATGTTTCTCCCCGATAAATCTAAATCCTAGCTATTTATTACAAATCCGAATATCGGCTGGGGGCACATCGCGGTCCTCCCCCTATCATGTGAATTTCCCACAACTCCCAGAGTCTGTATTTTTTCTTAGAAGCCTAGACTGGTCGTCGCCTAGTTCGCCAGCAATACCCCAATCGTAACTGAACTAGCGGAGGTATTATGTAACTACTGGCCACATGACCTCCGCACCTGGTCTGGGGTGTGTGTATTAGAACAGCTCGACCACCGTCGCGCGGAGGTATTACGTAACAAAGTGCCCACCTAGTCTAAGTGCATATTGGGACTGCACACAGCCCTCTAAAACAATTAACATCGCCACAGGCGAAAACAAATTAAGAGCATGTTCCGTCACAGTTTACTTATTTGTTAGCTAATATATATTTCAGCTAAGTAAACACCTTCTTATATAAAAACTAATAATTAAATATGTATATGATGGATTAATCCATTATCTAAATGATGAGGGTAGGTTTCCAAATTATAAGAAATTATTATTATTATTATTTATTTTTTTAAATATATGTGAATAACCTTACTGTATGTTTACTATCAGTGCTAGGGATAGTTTTAGGAAATTGAGACACTTAAGATTTCAATAGGGTACAATATCATCCACTGAGTGTAGGCCTACATTTTCCTTAATATGGTATATTAATTTATGTATTTGTTAGCTATTGATTTCTGGTACCAGCATGACTGGCATATCGAAGGTTGTGGTATGTACTACCCTGTCTGTGGGATGGTACATATAAAAGATCCCTTGCTGCTAATTGAAAAGAGTAGCCCATGAAGTGACAACAGTGGGTTTCCTCTCTCTCTATATCTGTGTGGTTCTTAACCATATGTCTGATGCCATATAACCATAAATAAAAGGTGTTGAGTGCATCGTTAAATAAAATATTTCCTTTCTTCGTTAGTTATTGTATATTTTATCTAAGTAAACACCTTCTTATGTAGACACTAATAATTAAATATGTATATGGTGGATTAATCCAATATGCAAATGATACAGCTAAATTTCCAAATTATAAGAATTAAATTACTTTTTTTTTATTTAATTTAAAATATATATATATATATGTGTGTGAATAATCTCACTGTATGTTTACTATCAGTGCTAGGGATAGTTCTAGGAAAATGAGACACTTAAGATTTCAATAGGGTGGATTTTTTTATAGTACCTACTACCGGGGTTTACAAGATCATCCACCGAGGATACTTTCCCCAAAATATGTATATACAACATGTTTAATTTACTTGTTTGTTAGCTAATATATATTTCAGCTAAGTAAACACCTTCTTATATAGACACTAACAACTAAATAAGTATATGATGGATTAATCCATTATCTAAATGATCAGGGTAGATTTCCATATTATAACAATTTTTTTTTTTTTTTTAAATTATTATTATAATAAAATAAAATAAAAATGTGAATAGCCAAATGCCAATTTGGGTTCAAAGTCTGCACATTTGGTGCACATCAATAATCTACTGGGTGCCACCTGGGCCCCCTTGAAGAAAATCCAAGATGGTGGACAAAATGGTGGCCAAATCAGGGAAATGGCTATAGCTAATTTTGATAGAGAATGAACAACACAAGTCCTGTTTTTTTTTTTGATTGGTTTTAAATGTGAGTGTGGTGGTTGTAAAAATAAATAGTTTCATCTGGGTAAAAAAAAAATTGCAATTTTATTTCATCTAGTAACCAATGTGTCAAGTAGCCTTTGGCTTGAAACTGTATGGGGTACCTGTGAAAAAAAAGTACTCGAATTTTTGGCGAAACTAGGGGTAGTAATAGGCCGTACCCAATTTTCAGAAACGAGCAGCTTGACCCCCATTTTTTTTGATTCATTTTAAGTTGTAAGGGGGGTAGTATTTATATCCGTGGCGTTTATGCGGTTGATACGTTGCAGGGTAGGGTTTTAGCCAATGTTACTATTGGTCTTATGGGATTTGATTTGGTTTATACACCCTATAGCACATATTCAGTGCCATAAAAAAAAATATTAGGATTTTGTAATTTTATTTAATTAAAATATAATTGGTTGATTAAATTAGCCACACTCGATCAT
>NC_054699.1:10343879-10407569 GCF_016097555.1 Gigantopelta aegis | reverse complement strand
AAAGTAGTTTCCGGCAGCAAGAATTTAATGTGGTCATTTGAAAATTAACACCTGGCTTCGATAAACATGGTATTACACAGTGTACGGTAAAGACGGCTAATAAACATACGGACACTGTCGTATCAACCTACCAGTGAGAGAAAGCAAGTCAACACATTTTATTTACGGTTATATGGTTAAGGACCACACAGATATTGAGTGAGGAAACCCGCTGTCGTCACTTCATGGGCTACTCTTTTCAATTAGCAGTAGACAGGGTAGTACATACCACGGCCTTTGATATACCAGTTGTGGTGCAGTGGCAGGAATGAGAAATAGCCCAATGGGCCCACTGACTGGGATCGATCCCAGACCGACCGCGCATCGAGCGAGCGCTGTACCACTGGCCTACGTCCCGCTCACCAAACCTACCAGTGAGTAGTAAGCAGGCCTGTATGGGGTCATGACCTACTTTCCTTGACCTTGATGACGTCACGTGACCTCGTCCTGTATAGCCCCATGACCTACTTTCCGTGGACCTGACCTACTTAGACTGGCCTTGACCTTGATGACGTCACAGCCTACTGTACCGTGTGCAACGTCCTACTGACCCGGCCCTGACCTACTTAGACCGGCCCCTGACCTACTTAGACTGACACGAAAGAGTATAAAAAGGCTAGATACGGTTTCATTGTCATTCGCTCGCCGAAAACGACCAGATATACGTTCGTTTTACTAGAGAACAGACGTGTTTTATGATTCTGACATTCTTGTGGCTTGTTGCACTCTATCTGGAACGAAGAAGATGGCATCGGGATATTCGATCAGTCTTAGTAGCAACAGTAGCGACGAGGACGACGTCTTGGTCTGCAAATGTTCAGAAAGACATACAATCAAATGTGTGACTAGCAACAAGATGAGAAGAAGAGTACTCATTGTGTGGATCAAGCGGATGCTACACGCAAAATTGGGGATAGAATTGAAGATGGCGAACTCGTGGATGAACCCACAGATCAGACGGATGCTGCCTGTGAAACAGATGCTGTCTGGGATGAGGAAGATTGCTATTCGAGACGTTACGTGTTCTGTCATCGTCCCGAAATGAGACATTTCTATGCCCGGATGCTGACGTATGCTCGGGTGGCCCATACAATTACGTCAAAAACCAAAAGAACTTGCCAAGGCCGGTTTCTACTACACGGGAGACCACGATGCCATCACCTGTTACTGTTGCGGACTTCGCGTCTACCGATGGAAGAAACAGACGACCCAGTGATGGAACATTACAGACTCTCTCCAAGATGTCCTTATGTGAACAACCTGTTCATACATTAAATGTTTTAGACACTTGTGTGCTATGTTTTCATGTTGTATGTTGTGAATAAAACCGTGAATAACAGGTTTTGCTTTCTTATTTATGTCCTGGGTCCATGAGTGTGTCTCTGGACGTGTCCCTATGGTAGTAACACTGGTAAAGGGTAATATTTTGGTAACGATTATTTTGGGAGCTCGCACGATGAGATTTGTGCTTGGGAGGAGGGACACTGGTCATACGTATCACACACACATTCAAACATTCCTGTACCATATCTTTATGCGTCATAAGGTATATAAGTAAAATAGTTTTGGAAAACTCGTCATTTGAGGTAGAACTTTCAGAGGAGCAACATGTCAGACCAGTACAAGTTATATGTACCCGACGTGGATAAGTGGACCCGTTTCTATAAACTGCAGGCAGAAGGTAAACTTCAACCTCGTTTTCCAGTGCAACGTGGTGGGAAAAGTCAGATCATGTACAGTGTGGATCGATGTCTAGAACTCTACGATCCCACGTGGAAAAAAGAAAAAGAGGAACAAAACAAGTCCCCGACACCCAAAGTCGTCATGGTCTCCCCAACACAACAAGTGGTAGAGCAAGCCAAAGCCGATCTGAAACGGAAACAACAACAACAACAACAAAGTGGTACGGGTTGGAAAGCCCCTAAACGACAGAAGCATTTCTAAATAAGCTATAAAAGGAACACTGTGGGTCAGATATCGTCATTTCATTTAGAGTCGTCATGCAGAGCACATGTTCAGAATGTGGTTTCACATTCTCGAGGAGAGACGCCATGTTAAGACATTTTCAACAAAACATGCTAAAGGTCTACCACCACCACCACCACCACCACCACCACCACCACCACAGCAGCAGCCACCACCACCACCACCACCACCACCACCACACCACCACAGCAGCAGCCACCACCACCACCACCACCACCACCACCACCGCCGCCACCACCACCACCACCACCACCACCACCACAGCAGCCACCACCACCACCACCACCACCACAGCAGCAGCAGCATCCCTAAGATTGCTACATCCCTTCACCATGATCGTGTCGGGACCACGTCGTGTGGAAAGACATTTTTTGGTATACAAATTGTTGAGAGATGGTAAAATCCAGCCGCCTCCCCAGCGCGTCATCTGGCTCTACAAACGATGGCAACCCCTCTATGATACGATCAAAATGGGTGCTCGAGTGAAATTTGTTCAAGGCATACCTGAGAATTTGGAAAAGGATCGTTATTTGGATCCCAGAGTCAGAAATCTCATCGTGTTGGACGACTTGATGTCTACAGCTGGAAAAGACCCTCGCATCACCGACCTGTTCACAGAAGGAAGTCACCACAGAAACCTCTCTGTGATTGCCATCAACCAGAACTTGTATCACAGCAAGGACCCGACACAGAGAAGAAACTGCCATTATCTAGCGCTGTTCAACAACCTCATCGACAAGCAGCAAGTTCTGACTTTGGCACGGCAGATGTATCCTGGAAATACTCGTCATTTCATGCATCAGTTTGAGGAAGCTACCCACAGGCCCTACGGACATCTCTTGGTGGACTTGAAACCGACCACGCCCGAACTTTGGCGTCTTCGGCCTAATGGTTTAGAGACGGGGCCGTCCGAATGGTATAAAAGCACGAACGTAAAGGCGAATGTCTCAGAAGAGTTGCAGCCACCGACGAAGAAAGAGCTCTACATGCAAATCATGCAAAGAAACGCATTCAAGAGAAAACTACCAGGTATACCCGCCTACGAAAGTGACGACGAAGAAGATGATGAGGTAGAACCCTATCTGAAAAAAGTCAAGAGAATGCAGTCTTGCGATACGTGTGGTCTGGTCTTTAAAGACGGAAGCGACTCGCAGCGACACGTGAAAACGTGCGAAGAGGGAAATGAAAAAGAAGAAGAGCCGTCGCCCGACCTGGAAAACGAAGGCATTCGTCTCATGGTGGAACGTGTATTCGACATCAGTCGTGACTATCTCCAAAGCAAGAGGAAACGCTACGAAGAAAAAAACATGTCCCAAGATGCCATTGAAAGAAACATGAAGACATTGCAATGGAAGTTATTTAAAGACACGTACTCTCGCTTCCTGACCTATATGCATTACTTTGACAAAGGTCCCAACACCAGAAAATTTTTACAGTTTGTGAATCCAGACAAGATGTGAGACCACAGATTCGTTCTAAATTAAATCAGTATCGTTCATGGATCGGCGAATATTTGGATGAACAAGACGACGACGATACCGACGATGAGGAGGACGACGATGATGAAGAGAAATGAACACTCATATTATTCACATGTCGCCCTTAAGGCCTCTCGATGTAACCCAGTGTGTGTCCATTTTATATATGTGTCAGTGATTTGTAATTTAGAAATAAATGAAAAACCAAACCATTGCGTTTGTTTTTTGTGGTTTTTACTCTATGACTAGATTTGTGATTGGATATTACTACCGCTACTTTATAGTAGCAAGAGCTGTGTGTACAAGACAGAACATACCACGATCTTTGATATACCAGACATAATACACTAGTTGGCTATAGCTTAATGGGCCACCGACGGGGATCGATCCTAGATCGACCACTGTATTTACCTATTTGGTAATTAAAAAAGCCCTGTAAAAAGGCTTGTACTCTAGGGAAATACTTGTGTTTAAATGTAGTTAAAAGATCATAGTTTAGGTCGGAGCGTTCAGTTGCAGTCACGCGTTCTTTCTTCAAAGCAATGGGCTGGGGATCTTTCTCACACACACACACACACACACACACACACACACACACACACACACACACACACACATTCCTTTCTTCCCTTAACAAACATTCCTTTCTTCTCCTTAACAAATATTCCTTTCTTCTCCTTAACACATATGCCTTTCTTCGAGACAAACATTCCTTTCTTCGAGACAAATATGTCTTTCTTTTCCTATGGCTAAAACAAAATAAAATATTTGTGTTCAATTAATCTTTATTTTACGAGGAAGGAAATGTTTTATTTACTCAACATATTTTATTTATGGTTATACAAGAAAGAAAGAAATGTTTTATTTAACGACGCACTCAACACATTGTATTTACGGTTATACGGACATATGGTTAAGGACCACGCAGATTTTGAGAGAAAACCCGCTGTCGCCACTGCATGGGCTACTCTTTTTGAATAGCAGCAAGGGATCCTACACCATCCCACAGACAGGATAGTACATACCGTTGTCCAGTTGTGAAGCATTGGCTGGATATAGCCCAATGGGCCCACCGACGGGGATCGATCCCAGACCGACCGCACATCAAGGGAACACTGAGCTACGTCCCGTCCCCACAGGGTTATTAGAGGCTACTTGAAAAAAAAAATCGTAACATAATAAATAAATAAACAAATAAATAAGTAAGTAAATAATTAAAATAAAAACAAACTATAAATTATTATTTTGGTTTAAAAAATAATAGAAAAATATAATTTCCCCACATGAGATACGAACGACGTACCCTCAGCGCTGGACGCGAAGTCGTTCGCACTTGACTACTAAAAGCATGTTAACAACATCTGTCATTTAAACCGTTATATGTGCGAGCGGCGAAGCGCGGAATGAAGTGACGAAATAGGTTAGTTCATAATAATCTTGTGAATGCGCTATCAGATAGGGTAGAGCGAGAATTCTATTTTACACCATTTAAATCATTTCTTATTTCACGTCTTTAAGAATGTAACTTCTAGTTCAGTATTGCCACCAACAATAAAATAGGATACCACCGCTTCCCGGATGTAAACAGTGATAACCATTCATCATTCAGTGCGCTAAAATTAAACACACTACCTGGCGTCGGGCCGAGTCCTTAGATGTGGTAGGTTAACGACACCACTAGAGCACCTCGATTTATGAATCATTGCCTATTGGATGTGAAACATACTTTTGGACAGTTTTAGAGAGGAAACCCGCTACAGTTTCCCATTAGTAGCAAGGGATCCTACACCATCCCTTTCAAGGCAAGGCGATGAGTCCCACACCAAGTACGTCAAGGCTATGACTTACACCAAGGTCGCACACCTGCCCAGGTATACCAGTCACTGCCCTCTAAGTCGGTCAATGCTAAACAAATCGGTCAGGGCCAGTCCAAGGACGTCAGTACCAACCTAAATAGGTCAGGGGCCGGTCTAAGTAGGTCAGGGGCCGGTCTAAGTAGGTCGGGATCGGGTCAGTAAGACGTTGCACACGGCACAGTAGGCCAGTCTAAGTAGGTCAAGGTCAGTCTAAGTAGGTCAGGGCCGGGTCAGTAGGACGTTGCACACGGTACAGTAGTCCGTGACGTCATCAAGGTCAAGGCCAGTCTAAATGGGCCAGTAGGACGAGGACGTCATCAAGGTCAAGGTCACGGAAAGTAGGTCATGACGCCCGGCAGGACGAGGTCACGTGACGTCATCAAGGTCAAGGAAAGTAGGTCATGACCCCATACAGGCCTGCTTACTACTCCAGTGAATATGTTGGGATATATCTGCATCACCAGTGTGCAGTGATGGCAGAAAGCAAATTAATAACAAAGTTGACGCCACAATGTTAATTCACCACGTGATTTCTATTTTTGGCCCGTGACGGTAAAACACATTATAAAGGACAACACGTTTTCACGACGTATTATATTTGTTGGCTATTTGTGGTGGAAAAAACAGAAGTTCTTTAAAAGCACGTCTATTTATATGTCTAACAATGATACAAGTTAAACAAGTTAACACTTTATACAAAGTTTATTCTTTAAAAAAAATCTTATGTGCACTAGAGTGGGACATTTAGGCTACCATTAGAATGCTATAAATACAGATGTTACGTAAATGTCCATTCAAAATTCCATAGCACCACCACCACCCACCCCCGCCTGCTACCGACCTTGGTCGGGCTGCTGGTGCTCCCTTACACCTGCCAGTGCAGGCGGTCCTTCCTCTTCCCACCTTTCCTGCCCTGGACGGAGGAGCCCATGACAGGCGTGCACTACAACAGCTTGTTCTGAATGTGCACGTAAAACCCTATGACCTGACCTAAATGTAAAAGGTTTAAATAGAGCCACAGTGTAACATACTAAGTCCAAATTCTGATGATGTACAATCAATCATTGTGTAAAAGGTTTCCGACCAATAGAGCCATTTCGATGATGTAACATACAAATTACAAGGTGTTTGTTCTTGTCCTAGTGCTTGTAGTAGCCCAAACCGGATTTTACATCTCAATAATTTCGTACGTACGAAATACTATATGTCAGAAATTAAAAGTAAAAACCGAGTGCTACAGACATTCGTATACGACCGCAAACATATTCGATGTACAGACACTGGTATTCTGCACAAGAAGATGTATTTAGTATGAAATAGTAGTCAACAACAAGGCTCTGTTATCGCAAATCATGAATGGCTGCAAACTCGGACGGTCCCTTTAAATTATTAAGTACTCTTAAATTATTACACCAAAGTGGCGGAACGTAGCCCAGTGGTAAAGTGCTCGCTCGATGCGCGGTCGGTCTTTGATCGATCCCCGTCAGTAGGCCCTTTAGGCTATTTCTCGTCCCAGCCAGTGCATCACGACTGTTATATTTATATTAAAGGTCGTGGTATGTGCTATCCTGTCTGGGATGGTGCATATGAAAGATATCTTGCTACTAATGGAAAAATGTAGCGGGGTTCCTTTCTAACAAATGCTTGACATCCAGTAGCCGATCATTAATAAATCAACGTGCTCTAGTGGTGTCGTTAAACAAAACAAACACTAATACACCACACACAAAAATTTTTCATGTGCAGGTAACACTGCCTCATTTTGTTCGGTGACACGACGTGCATCAGTAAGGAAGAATTACCCTAAAACATCTTGGGGGGGGGGGGGGGATAAAATTAAAAAAGGTTATTTAACGACGTACTCAACACATTTTATTTACGGTTATATGGTTTAAAAAGTACCACACAGATATTGAGAGAGGTAGCCTGCTGTCGCCACTTCATGGGCTACTCTTTTTTTTCAATTAGCAGCAAGGGATCTTTTATATGCAGGGTAATACATACCACAGCCTTTGATATACTAGTCGTGGTGCACTGGCTGGAACGAGAAATAGCCCAACACCGACGGGGATCTATTCCAGACCGACCGCGCATCGAGCGAGCGTTTTACCACTGGGCTACATCCCGACCCCGCCCGACCCCCCCCCCCCCCCCCCCCCCCCCCCCCCCCCCCCAAAAAAAAAAGACCGACGACGCCATTTTCGCAACGTTAACTGTGGTAGATATTTTAACAGTTTATTGTTTCTTATTAGTTGAATACCGGTCCTATTGTAGGACACTATCGGTTTCGACTCCATTCTTCCATCCATTTGTCTGTGTGTTCGTCTGTCCCACATATGGTTTTCAGAACCGTATTCTCAGTGTCTCAAGATATTGAGCAAAAATTTGGTGTGTATGTTTCTCGTATATAGTTACAGATCAAGTTTGACTTTCATGGGGATTTTCGGGATCAATCCCCATCGGTGGGTCCGTTAGGCTGTTTCTCGTTCCAGCCAGTGTATCACGATTGGTATATCAGAAGCCGTGGTCTGTGCTATCCTGTTTGTGGGATGGTGGATATAAGCTACTTATCCCTTGTTACGAATGGAAAAATATAGCAGGTTTTCTCTCCAAGACTATATGTCAAAATGACCAAATGTTTGACATCCAATAGCTGATAATTAACAAATCAATGTGCCCATTGGTGACAGTTGGCCTCAGATCCCAATTATCTTCCTATTTTGTTGAGCAAAATTCTGGAATATGTCCGTGCAAGTTGTCTGGTGTTTGACCGATTATTTCATTGCAAACATATTTAACTTGTTGACATTGAAGACTTTTTGCTGGTAATTCCAGTCCACGCAAAAGAAGTGCTTTTTGTGTAAAATGGGTGTACTCCAGCCAGGTTTAGTGGGTGTGATTGTTTAAACCAATATCCTGGGAGAAAGAGTTGGACAACAGGGATTGTCCTTTTCAGGGTATGTTGCCCTCAAGCTGGCAAAAGTGCATTAAAGAATCCATGGGCCTACTGATATTAATTTGTTTTTAAATTCTACAATCACTAACGCTATAGAGAAACGTTAGGGTAATTGTGGGGCCCAGCAGGGGACATGTATTACGTGTAATTCGATACATAGCACAAACAGTTAAAGTTTGGCTAGTTTAACGACACCACTGGAGCACATTGCTTTTTTACTAATTGGGTTTCAAACATTTGGTAATTTTGACACATAGTCTTATAGAAGAAACCAGCTACATTGGATCTTTTATATGTACCATCTCACAGACAGAACATCACATACCCACTGCACTGACTGGAACGAGAAATAGTCCAATTGATCCACCTACGGGAATCGGGATCAAGCATACGACAGCCGAGCGCTTTACCACTAGACTGCAGTGGCGGATCCAGAAAATCCATTGGGGGGGGGGGGGGGGGGGGCAGTTACATGAAGTGGAATGCCAAGAGAACTTTGTGGGAGGTTGTGGTGCATATAAAAGATCCCTTGCTGCTAAACGAAAAGAGTAGCCCATGAAGTGTCGACAGCTGGTTTCCTCTCTTAATATCTGTGTGGTCCGTAACCATATGTCTGACGCCATATAACCTAAAATAAAATGTGTTGAGTGCGTCATTAAATAAAAGATTAAAAATATTCATGTATGCAGCAGTCGGACAAAAGACACTGTGTAGGAAATTTGAAGGGGGGAGGGGGGGTCTACACTTTTGGTAATAAGAGAAGTGCTCAGAGTTTCTAGGGGTTACGGACTGCATGCTCAACCAAAAAAAAAAGAAGATGTCTGTGGGATGATGCATATAAAAAAAAAGAGTCCTTGCTACTAATGGAAAAATGTAGCGGGTTTCCTTTCTAAGACTGTATGTCAAAGTTACCAAATGTTTGACATCCAATAGCCGATGATCAATTAATCAATGTGCTCTAGTGGTGTCGTTAAACAAAGCAAACATTAAGTTTAGTCTGACCTGCTAGTGTTCAGTGGTTACTATTGGCACTGTTAAGAAGCACCTACTACTAAACTCCCCTACTACCGACGGTCATTAGTGCCGTGGGCCAGGCCAACATTATTAGCAGTAAAGAACGCGGATACCAGGTGGGTGCAAGGTAAGAGACTGCACCTGTGGAGGAAAATACATTATTGTGGTTTCTATCCTTCACAACATGTAGCACAACTCAATCCTCGGTCCACAGGCACTCAACTTATGAAAGCTTTACTTAACAGGAAAGTTACATTTACTTTGCTTTAACTACACCACTAGAGCATTGGGCTGATTTCATACGTCTGTGTAATGAGTAGGATTATCGAAATATGTGGGGTAAGTATGGACTGGAGGATGGGTGGGTGGGTGGGGGGTGGGGGGTACATCATTTAAAAAGGCAACTTGCACTATTCAGTAAAGGGTCACTTGGGTCGGCCATAGTGAAAGAGAACACAACCATTGGTTTCAAATGAATTTATTTACACAATCTGCATCAAATACAAACAGTATCAACACACCATTATACAGGAATCAGATAAAAAGAAAAATATAAATAAACCATTCCCTATACTTGTGAATAGCTGTCATTTTTAAAACTTCTTTAACACCAAGATAAATCTCATTTTGATTATTAATAATTTTTAAACATCTTAATTTTCGTTTGATTCAATTTCAGTCAATCAACAAAGTTTTTACTACAACATTCTGTCATGATACTCTATGCCTCTTCAGCTATAAAATCATACTACAATACAGTATGCCCAACTAAAACATTCTATCATGATACTGTATGTCTATTCAACTACAAAACAATACCACGATACAGTATGCCCAACTAAAACATTCTGTCATGATACAAACTCATACCACGATACAGTATGCCCAACTAAAACATTCTATCATGATACTGTATGTCTCTTCAACTACAAGTTGAGTGCGTCGTTAAATAGACGTAAAAGAGAAAAATATAAATAAACCATTCCCTATACTTGTGAATAGCTGTCATTTTGTAAACTTGTTTAACACCAAGATAAATCTCATTTAGATTAGTAATCCTTTTTAAACATCTTAATCATTGTTGGATTCAATATCAGTCAATCAACAAAGACTCAAAGTCTTTTAACTAAAACATTCTATCATGATACTGTATGTCTATTCAACTACGAAACCATACCACGATACAGTATGCCCAACTAAAACATTCTATCATGATACTGTATGTCTATTCAACTACGAAACGATACCACGATACAGTATGCCCAACTAAAACATTCTATCATGATACTGTATGTCTATTCAACTACGAAACCATACCACGATACAGTATGCCCAACTAAAACATTCTATCATGATACTGTATGTCTATTCAACTACCAAACCATACCACGATACAGTATGCCCAACTAAAACATTCTATCATGATACTGTATGTCTCTTCAACTACGAAACCATACCACGATACAGTATGCACACCTAAAACATTCTATCATGATACTGTATGTCTCTTCAACTACGAAACCATACCACGATACAGTATGCACACCTAAAACATTCTATCATGATACTGTATGTCTATTCAACTACAAAACCATACCACGATACAGTATGCCCAACTAAAACATTCTATCATGATACTGTATGTCTATTCAACTACAAAACCATACCACGATACAGTATGCACACCTAAAACATTCTATCATGATACTGTACGTCTCTTCAACTACAAAACCATTCCACGATAAGTATTCCCAACTAAAACATTATGTCATGATACTGTACATCTCTTCAGCTACACAATCATACCACGATACAGTATGCCCAACTAAAAGATTATATCATGATACTGTACGTCTCTTCAACTACAAAACCATTCCACGATACAGTATTCCCAACTAAAACATTATATCATGATACTGTACGTCTCTTCAACTACAAAACCATACCACGATACAGTATGCCCAACTAAAACATTATATCATGATACTGTACGTCTATTCAACTACGAAACCATACCACGATACAGTATTCCCAACTAAAACATTCTATCATGATACTGTACGTCTCTTCAGCTACAAAATCATACCACGATACAGTATGCCCAACTAAAACATTCTGTCATGATACTGTACGTCTCTTCAGCTACAAAATCATACCACGATACAGTATGCCCAACTAAAAGATTCTATCATGATACTGTACGTCTCTTCAGCTACAAAATCATACCACGATACAGTATTCCCAACTAAAACATTCTGTCATGATACTGTATGTCTATTCAACTACGAAACCATACCACGATACAGTATGCCCAACTAAAACATTCTATCATGATACTGTATGTCTATTCAACTACGAAACCATACCACGATACAGTATGCCCAACTAAAACATTCTATCATGATACTGTATGTCTATTCAACTACGAAACCATACCACGATACAGTATGCCCAACTAAAACATTCTATCATGATACTGTATGTCTATTCAACTACAAAACCATACCACGATACAGTATGCCCAACTAAAACATTCTATCATGATACTGTATGTCTCTTCAACTACGAAACCATACCACGATACAGTATGCACACCTAAAAGATTCTATCATGATACTGTATGTCTCTTCAACTACGAAACCATACCACGATACAGTATGCACACCTAAAACATTCTATCATGATACTGTATGTCTATTCAACTACAAAACCATACCACGATACAGTATGCCCAACTAAAACATTCTATCATGATACTGTATGTCTATTCAACTACAAAACCATACCACGATACAGTATGCACACCTAAAACATTCTATCATGATACTGTACATCTCTTCAACTACAAAACCATTCCACGATAAGTATTCCCAACTAAAACATTATGTCATGATACTGTACATCTCTTCAGCTACACAATCATACCACGATACAGTATGCCCAACTAAAAGATTATATCATGATACTGTACGTCTCTTCAACTACAAAACCATTCCACGATACAGTATTCTCAACTAAAACATTCTATCATGATACTGTACGTCTATTCAACTACGAAACCATACCACGATACAGTATTCCCAACTAAAACATTCTATCATGATACTGTACGTCTCTTCAGCTACTCAAATCATACCACGATACAGTATGCCCAACTAAAACATTCTGTCATGATACTGTACGTCTCTTCAGCTACAAAATCATACCACGATACAGTATGCCCAACTAAAAGATTCTATCATGATACTGTACGTCTCTTCAGCTACAAAATCATACCACGATACAGTATTCCCAACTAAAACATTCTATCATGATACTGTACGTCTCTTCAGCTACACAATCATACCACGATACAGTATGCCCAACTAAAAGATTATATCATGATACTGTACGTCTCTTCAGCTACACAATCATACCACGATACAGTATGCCCAACTAAAACATTCTATCATGATACTGTACGTCTCTTCAGCTACAAAATCATACCACGATACAGTATTCCCAACTAAAACATTCTATCATGATACTGTACATCTCTTCAGCTACACAATCATACCACGATACAGTATGCCCAACTAAAAGATTATATCATGATACTGTACGTCTCTTCAACTACAAAACCATTCCACGATACAGTATTCCCAACTAAAACATTCTATCATGATACTGTACGTCTATTCAACTACGAAACCATACCACGATACAGTATTCCCAACTAAAACATTCTATCATGATACTGTACGTCTCTTCAGCTACAAAATCATACCACGATACAGTATGCCCAACTAAAACATTCTGTCATGATACTGTACGTCTCTTCAGCTACAAAATCATACCACGATACAGTATGCCCAACTAAAAGATTCTATCATGATACTGTACGTCTCTTCAGCTACAAAATCATACCACGATACAGTATTCCCAACTAAAACATTCTATCATGATACTGTACGTCTCTTCAGCTACAAAATCATACCACGATACAGTATGCCCAACTAAAACATTCTATCATGATACTGTACGTCTCTTCAGCTACAAAATCATACCACGATACAGTATGCCCAAATAAAACATTCTATCATGATACTGTATGTCTCTTCAACTACAAAACCATACCACGATACAGTATGCCCAACTAAAAGATTCTATCATGATACTGTACGTCTCTTCAACTACAAAACCATATCACGATACAGTATGCCCATCTAAAACTTTCTATCATGATACTGTATGTCTCTTCAACTACAAAACCATACCACGATACAGTATGCCCAACTAAAACATACATTATGATACTGTACGTCTCTTCACCTACAAAACCATACCACGATACAGTATGCACACCTAAAACATTCTATCATGATACTGTACGTCTCTTCAACTACAAAACCATTCCACGATAAGTATTCCCAACTAAAACATTATGTCATGATACTGTACGTCTCTTCAACTACAAAACCATGCCACGATACAGTATGCCCAACTAAAACATTCTGTCATGATACTGTATGTCTCTTCAACTACAAAACCATACCACGATACAGTATGCCCAACTAAAACATTCTGTCATGATACTGTATGTCTATTCAACTACAAAACCGTACCACGATACAGTATGCCCAACTAAAACATTCTACCATGATACTGTACGTCTCTTCAAGTACAAAATCAAACCATGTGGATTGGGGGGGGGGGGGGGGGGGGGTATGCTTGTGATTTTTCATGACGAGTAACTGTTTTAGGCTACTAGTCTTTAGATTATTATTATTATTATTATTATTATTATTATTATTATTATTATTATTATTGTAATACTATTGACTTGTGGATATTTGTATATAATTATTGTTTTATATTAATGCATTGGTTTTGTTTTCATGTAATTAATGATTTTATTTCCACAAACAGGTAATGAATTACAACAGATTGTGTACCTTTAATTATGTTATTCTTAATAATGACAAGTTGATTACTGTTTTCATGTATCGTGGCTTCTTAAAAATTGCACAAGGATGTATGACACCTTGCACAACTTAGTAACAATAGCACTATCACTCATGCGCTGCGCCTGTCCTATTGTTTCCAACTTTGGATACAGTGTAAGCCGATGTGGTTTTAGTGTTCTTGTCTGAAATGATAGCTTACTACAGTTCACTGTTTCCTTAAAGTACGTCTGGTATTGTGGTCTAGAACCTGTTTTGCTCTCCTAGAGTTAACTCTTCATGTTGGTTCATTTATCGAAGATATCCACAGAGCAGATTTAAGGTTAGTTATAGTTAGGTTATTTATTGTTTGGCTAAACTATAATAACACCTATTTTAATGTAAATGTAACTGACTAAATAATGCTTTATAGTAAGTAATTATTATAGCTTTCAGTATAATTTTATAAACTGTACAGTGTAATATTAATCTTGTTAATTCAGTAATTTGATTAATCTAAATCTAAATATGTGATAAACATAATTTAGTATGAATGCAATGTGTATGTTTGTGGTGATGAACACTTTAGAGATTGTTGTATTTTATTATATATTTTATTAAACATAACGTGTCTGCGTGATTATTTATTATTGTAATTCTTTTATGCAGATACGTAAAGCCTTTAAGTGTCGACCAGTTCTATTAAACCCTGGTGTCACATACTTGGTATGTAATATATTTGTATATATATTTTTATAATATAATTCTTATTTCAGGACAAATGTATGTATTTCACATGACTGAGAATATCTTGTGTATTGTGATGTGTTATAATGGAGACATAATATATGTTAAATCATTTATTTGGACATGTGAGTGATAATGTATATTTTGTATGTATGTATTATAACTATGTCTATGTCTATGTCTATATTTTGTATTATGCATTAATTACTTTTATATGTCATGTCATGTTAAATACTATAATTTAAATGATGGAATATTATGTATTGTGTGTCCTGAGATTTATATATACATAATGAATGTATTGTTATATTGTATTTTAATTATATTGTTACAGAGTGATAACAATGGAATCTATTGTCAGCCATTAAAGAGCCATTTGACCCAAAACATTGATGTTGTTGTCAATCATTTAAAACGATGATGCTACTACATTATTATTATTATTATTATTATTATTATTATTATTATTATTAGTTTGTAACATTCAATCCCTGGTAATCTGTGTTTTAGCATCAAATGATGTAGTCATAATAGTCTAAGCAAGACTTTGACACTATATAATATACCGCTGTGCAAATCAAACTTTACAAAGCTTGACATTGTATTATAGAAAACCAACAAATTATATGGTCGGATATGAATGTATCAACATCTAAAAGTCACAATGCACTTCGTGATACATGCCAAGTGTCTGTCAGATGAGAGATACATATTTTATAAAATTGTTTCAAATTACAAAATTCTGAAGAAATAAACCAATGGCATCAAGTCACTGAAGTAACATTCAAACTTACCAATGCTGTTACTTCTCAACAATCTAGATCATAAATAAATCCCAGCTGCTATCACACAAACTACTTACTCACTGTAGCTAGATACCTTACCTTACTGTGTATTGGAAATGTGCTACAGGCAGAGGCTTTATTTGCTTTGAACAAAAAATCGGTTGGCTGGTACTTTGGCTGAGGTTTGCTGAAAGAGAATTCCCCAGACGTTCCAATTTTAAACCACCTCCACTTAAAATACCATCTTTATTTCCGGTTTTAATGTCTGACAAGCTGGACACTGAAGGACATTAGCATCATTCCTGCAATAACAGCCCGTGCATTCCCAACTTCCAGGCTTTGGCTTGAACTTGTCAGCAAAGGAAATCTCTTTACCTTCAGCTACAGGAGCAGCTTTTGTTTCTTTGGGTTGTGTGGTCTTGGCCCCATATGTAAACCCTCCAGCAGTACCAAACTGGAAACCTCCTCCTGTAGATATTTTCCCAGTCTGAGCCGAAACTTCATCCTGTTTTACTCTGGGTTTCAGAGTCTGGCAGGCTGGGCATTTCAAAACGTTTGCTTCATTCCTACAGTAGCATCCTGTACATTCCCAACTTTCGGGTTTCGGTTTGAACTTGTCTACAAAGGTCTGCTGGACTTTGTCTTTGCTGCCAATGGTAACAACAGTTTCTATGGATTGTGGCTTCTCAGGCGTGAAGCTAAACCCTCCAGAAGGTCCCCCAATAGATCCACTTACACTTCCAAACGTAAAACCACCACCAATGGAACTGCCTCCATTATTGCTGATGTCTTCTGGTGCAGGTCCAGGTTTTAAAGTCTGACAGGCAGGACATTTGATAACGTCGGCATCATTTCTACAACAACAGCCGGAACATTCCCAACTCCCAGGTTTCGGTTTGAACTTATCAGCGAAGCTTCGTTGGTCTTTATCTTTCTGTGGTGCATCAGCACTTGCAACTTTTTCTTCATGAACGACTGCAGCATCAGAATCAGTTGCATTATCTGCAAGGTCCTTCTGGCAGCTCTCAAAGATCTCTTTAAAATTGGCAGCAATGTCTTTGTTTTTGAACTTCACAGCAAACTGCTCAGTTTTCTTGGACTCGTCTACAAAGTCTATGGCTGTCCAGCACCAAGCCCTGTCAGAACTCGGCATTGGAATGAGCTTCATGTCAACCAAGATGTTGTGATTGACACAGATCTTCAGTACCTGTTCCCATCTTATGAGAAAACAGAACCGCTTACTATCAATACTCTTCAAAATCTTCATCTCTCCGATTGCACAATCTTTCCACTGTCTAGTCCCGGCAATGAATCGGAAGAGACGGGAGCACTCCCGAACAGTTTCTTCTCGTTCTCCGTTTTCACCTCCACCAACTCTGGGAGCTCTATCAGTGGCTTCAAGTCCACACTGGGCTCGTACTCCTCTTCCTTCTCTTCCTCGTGTGACGGAGCAGTAGTTGGGTTCCCTGTCTGAAATGGCTGCTGTCTTGCAAGTCCAAATCCCTTGAAGCCGAAAGTCGTTTGTCTATCAACTGCTGTTGTAGCAGACGTATTTTGAATGATGAAAAATGTTTCTTTAGTCAGAGAACCTTTATCTCCTTGAGCACCACTGCCAGTCAGTGTAGTCACAGTCGATGGTTTGGCAACTGGGAAACTAAATCCTGAGAAAGGTTTAGCTTGAGCACCTGCAGATCGTCTGGTCACATTAAGGCTACTCTCCTTCAGCTTGAATCCGGGAGATGTCTTCGTCTCGCTCGTGGGTTCTAGTGGAGGTTTCACAATCGGAGTACTCGTCAATGTAAAACCTCCAAACATGGAATCCTTTCCGATCGGAGTAGATGTCAACACTGGTTTCCTGCCAAATGCAGACAAAGGTGGCGTTTTTTTGTTTATCACTGGCTTTGGAGATGGGGTAGGTGACACAGGCTTGATGGAAGGAACAATAGCAGCTGGTGAATATTCTTTAGCAGCAGAAACTTTCGACTTCTCCAGTAACTGTTTGTAGAGGTCTCTGAACTTAGAAGCATGAGCCACATCTTCAAAACTAAGATTGATCGTTTCTTCAGTCTTTCTGTCAGGCAGCGTCACCTTCAAACATACTAGCTGAGGTACAAAGCCAGTTGGTATCTTAATGGATGCCAAATCATTTTCAAATATCACTTCACCTTCATCGGTTTTCATTGCAACGATGTATCCGCCATCCCCGGACGGCACGATCGTCAAACGCCCCCAATGAGAAATATCAATCTTTGATGTGTGTTTTGCCCTTTCATTAAACACAGCAGGTCTCTCTGCAGCAGAGTTTGATGACTTCTGAGATCCCGCTGATATGGACAGATCCTGAACGCTAGACATGGGAGATTTAACCTGTTGGGCAGTAGCAGAAGCAGTCGATTTGGACACATTAGCTGCGTGGTGGATGAAAGCAGGACTTCCCTGGGCAACAGAGGGCATGGACAGATTACCCAGAGCGAACGGTTTGTGTTCCGGCTGCAATCCAAACATGGGAGTCATCTGACCAGACGCCGGAGTCCCCTGTGGTGTCTGTAGATACTGCTGGAGCGAACTGCTGCTGCCACTGTTCACAGCTTGTGGCGTCACACTGCTTGATACCGGGATTCCCGCATAGGGCGACTGCACTGGCTGACTGCCCATGACTCCCGACATGACGGTCGTGGGCTGAGGACCAGTAAGGATTGGTGGAGCCGACGTCTGTGGTACCGAGAAGAAACCTGATCTATTCACATTCGGGATCCACGTCTGGAATGGCTGCTGTCCTGCAAGTCCTAATCCCTTGAAGCCGAAAATCGTTTGTTGTTCATCAGCCACTGTTGTAGCAGAAGTATTTTGAACAATGGAAAATGTTCCTCTAGTCAGAGAACCTTTATCTCCTTGATCACCACTGCCAGTCAGTGCGTTCACAGTCGATGGTTTGGCAACTGGGAAACTGAATCCTGAGAAAGGATTTGGACATGGGGTAGGCAGCACAGGCTTGGCGGAAGGAACAGTAGCAGCTGGTGAAGATTCTTTAGCAGAATCTTTAGCCTTCTCCAACAACTGTTTGTGGAGGTCTCTTAACTTGGAGTCCTTTCCCATCAGAGTAGATGTCGACACTGGTTTCCCGCCAAACGCAGACAAATGTGGCGTGTCTTTATTTATCACTGTCTTTGGAGGTGGGGTAGGCAGCACAGGCTTGGCGGAAGGAACAGTAGCAGCTGGTGAAGATTCTTTAAGAGCAGAAACTTTTGCCTTCTCCAACAACTGTTTGTTGAAGTCTCTTAACTTAGGAGATTTAACCTGCTGAGCAGTAGCAGCTGCAGCTGACTCAGACACATTAGCTGCATGATGGGTGAAAGCAGGACTTCCATGAGGAACAGAGGGCTCGGACAGATTACCCAGAACAAACGGTTTGTGTGCTGGCTGCAGTCCAAACACGGGAGTCATCTGGCCAGACGCCGGAGTCCCCTGTGGTGTCTGTAGATACTGCTGGAGCAAACTGCTGCTGCCACTGGTGACAGTCGGCAGCGTCACACTGCTTAATACCGGGATCCCCACATAGGGCGACTGCACTGGCTGACTGCCCACGACTCCCGACATGACGGTCATGGGTTGAGGACCAGCAAGGGCTGCTGGAGCCAACGTCTGTGGTGCAGAGAAGAAAGCCGGTCCCAGCATACTAGCCGGAATGTTGGAAGCTTGGTTCGAGAACTTACGGGCTTGTCCACGGAGATGAGCAGCAATGAATTCATTCTGCTGCTGCTGCTGCTGCTGCTGTGGCTGCTGGAACTGGGATCTATTGTGAGGGGAGTACGTTGTTGCAGAACCCCCCTCCATGCTGGCAATGTTGCTGAATGTGGGAGATTTAACTTGTTGGGTAGTAGCAGCTGCAGCCGATTCGGACACATTAGCTGCATGATGGGTGAAAGCAGGACCTCCCTTAGCAAACATGGATTCCTTTCTATCTGCAAGAAAACCATATACAGATATTATATCTTTAATATCTGATATTGAAGATGTGACCCAAAACACATGAAATCAAATGGTATCCTTCGAATATAACTAGTTCTGGTAGTTATGTAAAAAAAAAACCCACGTTTAAGGTTGCTTTTTTTCTCAAGTTAATAAAATGTTTCCATGACCTACCTGAACCAGAAATCCATTGGTTTTGTTCTGACCATTATCATGTCAGCCATCTTGAAATTCAAAATGACAGTCATTTTCATATATTTGCTTTATATATCTCCACTCTCATTTAACATAGAAACATTATTATTTTGGGGGTCTATTAAAACATTTTATGTCCATGAATTCAAAGATATGGGGTTTTTTTTTTCATCTGATCATGGCAATCATCTTGAAATTCAAAATGGATGTAATTTCAATATATTTTTTCTCTATCTTTACACAGAAAAAATAATCTTTTTCTCAGTTTACATCTATACACAAAAAAAAAAAAATATTGTTGTCTCATCTTAGCAGCCATCTTGAAATTCAAAATGGATACCATTTTAATATGTTTGTCAAATATCTTAACTTCCGATTAACGTGTAAGCACAATTTTGTTGGTTCATGTACTTTTCTGTAGTTCATGAATTGGTTGAATTCATTTATATAGTCATTCAATCATGGTAACCATCTTGAAATTCAAATTGGCCACCATTTTAATATATTTTTTCATATATCTCAACTCCAGGTTAATGTAGAAGCACATTTGTTTTGTTTATGTACATTTCTGTAGTCTGTAAATTGGTTGGTTTCATTTTTATAGTCATTCAATCAGGGCAACTATCTTGAAATTCAAAATGGCCACCATTTTAATAAAGATTTTTTATATCTAAACTTCCTGTTAAGGTGGAAGCACAATTTTGTTGTCTATGTACATTTCAGTAGTCAATGAATCTAATTGTTTAGATTTATAGTCAACCAGTCATGGCAAACATCTTAAACATTAAAATGGCAGCCATATGGTAATTTAAAATAGCCCACCAATTTAATCATTTGGCAAATAAAGTGTTCTAGTCCACATACAAATGAAATTGTGTGTTCCTAAGTACATTTTTCGGTCAAATAATTAAAATGTTGCAATACTAACGACATTTATGTCCTATATTTTAAACTAATGAAATATAAGAACATACCAAGAACATACATTGTAATTCATAATAGCATATTAGGCATCTACTTCATCTGTAATAGCATGTATATTGCAGCAGTCCTCGTCAGCTTCACTCTTGCAACACTCTATAGATTGAAGTTTGTGTCGCTTACACTAAATTACAGGTACCTGAACACTTCCTGACATCACAGCTGCATCTGATCAGTTCTACGACAGCTTCTGGTGCAGCTTGCAGGTCCAACAGCACAGACACAAATATACCAAACCCATTGACCCCAACCAAGTCTGCATGGATGAAGAATATCTGGATGTAGCATGGAATTTTTAGCTCCAATATTTGCTTGGAGATGTGGTCTTTCGGTATGCTATTTTCATGTCCCAATGATATGTGGCAGTGTTTCGACACTTTGGTTTAGTGATAGCTTCTTGGACTTCTTTCATCTCAAGAGTAGCTGCATCATTTGTAAAACATGTGGAGCTTTCGTGAATACATTGAATTCTCTTTATTAATGTCCACCATCATCAATTTGTCCGTATGAGTCTATCTCTACATACAGTTCATTATAAAATGGTTGCAGGTTGACCTGGTTGTGATTTACACATATGTATTCGTGTACTGAGGTATACCATGTAACCATCTCAAGATGAGAACCCAATAGTCTGTCTTCGAGGTAGAAATCCACCCCATTGCCTGGTCCTATTACTTCAGAAGTATTAGGAATCATTGGAATGTCTGCTTCTTTCTGTGTACTGTACATTTCAGAGAACATCTTTTATTGTCTGTATAACTTTATCTGCCACATGTATTATCGGATGATCCTTTGTATATCCACTTGATATAATTGATAGGAGTAGCATCCTGAACATACAAGTTATCCCCACGACCTTGGCCAATATTTTCAAAGCTATCTTAGCACTACAATATCGTAAAACCGTAGGCTTTGGCGCATGTCACAGTCACAGCATAGTCTTTGAAGTTTTATGATATCATAGCGCTAAGATAGGTTTGAAACTCTGCAGACTGGTTAGTGGAAATATCTAATGTCATCTTTCATAAATATTGCTCTGTGGTAAAGATAAATCTTCCATCTATTAGTGAAAAAAATTAATTCAGGAAATGCTTCTGATCAATGACAACATATCTGGCAGATATGAAGTTAATTTCTACATCAGACACAGACTGTTGGGATTCTCATCGTGGGAAGGTTACACACATTGTCCCAATACATAACTATAGGTACAGACGTAAATCACAACCAGATCAACATGGAACTAATTGATGATGAAATGGGTTTACAAAGACCCTCAACATTAGAAGGCTTTCATGCAGTAACTGGATGTGAAACAAAAGGACAAATTGATGGTATTAGCAAACAATATATATTATTGGATGTATTCGGGAAAGATCCACAGCTATATCTGAAGCTCTTAGCCAATTTGGAATTGTTGATGAACTCTACAAAGATGTCAGTAAAAATGTGAATATTTTACTGCATGGTTCTAAGCTCAAAGGTGATTTGTACAACTAATGCAGCTATTATGAGAGGAAAGAAGTTTAAGAAGCCATCACCAAACCAAAGTGGAAACACTGCCACATATCTCTGGGACATGCAAACAGCATACCCAAAGAGCACATCTCCAAGAAAATATCAAGGAGAATAAAAAATATATTGGATGTGCAAGCTGCACCAGAGGCTGTGATGTAACTGATCAGATGCAAATGTGGTGTCACTAAGTGTTCAGGTAGATGAACCTGTAAGAAATACAACCTGCAATGTACAGAACTCTACACGTGTTACCGGTGAGGATTGCTGCAATACACGTGCCATTACAAAGCAGATACCCAGTCAGGGGTCACATTGAAAATAAATTAATTTAAGCCAATTTTCAGATATGTAGAACATTTGAAATTGTTAAAAAGTGGTTAATTTAAACAACACTTTATTTACCAGATACTAAATGTTGTAGACACTTCGTATAAAAATAGAAATTAGCTAATTGTGAACTGCAGTTTACAATTGGTATGTTCCTCTATTTTATTACTTTAAAATCTAAAACAAGAAAGTCATTAGTAATGCAATATTTTAATTATTTCAAATAAAATATATGTGGACTAGGAGGAACATTATTTACCAAATGATTAAATTATGGCCATTTTAAATTTGATCTATATGGCACCATTTTGAATTTGAAAGTTGTCAAGGTGGGAGTTAAAATATGAGACCACATGACAGGTGGATAGTTATAAAATCTCACCAATTAATTCATTGATCCTAAAAATGTACAAACATAATTGTGCTTCTATGTCAACTGGGAGTTAAGATATATGAAAAATACATTAAAATGGTGGCCATTTTGAATTTCAAGATGGCTGCCTAAGTCAGACAACAATTTAAAGAGATACCTAAATTGTTGCTGTGGGTCAACTGAGAGTAAAGATATACATGTATATAAAGATATTTAAATGACGGCCATTTTGAATTTCAAGATGGCAGTCATGTCGAAATTGCTGAACAAAATGTTATCAGCTAGTTCATTGACCTCAAAAGTATAAATAGACAAACAAATGTCTTTCTATGTTAACTGGCAGTAAAGATGTATGAAAAATACCCTGAAATAATAGTCATTTTGAATTTCAAAATGGCTGCCATGATCAAATGACCGAAAAAAAAAATCCTACCAATGTATTTCTCACTCTGGATGGTCTTACAAACAAAAAACAAAACATTTTACTGATTTGAGGAAAAAAACAAATGCACTTACATAACTCCTTTGACTACTACTTCGGCAACAAAATAAGTAATGATTTTCCATCTCTCTCTCTCTCTCTTTCTCTCTCTCTCTCTCTCTCTCCCTCTCTCTCTCTCTCTCTCTCTCTCCCTCCCTCCTCTCTCTCCCTCTCTCTCTCTCTCATCTCTCTCCGATCTCTCTCTCTCATGCAATTAAATGGATTCCTGTATCTCTTCAATCTCTCTCTCTCTCTATATATATATATATATGTATTTATTAATACGGTAAATGGAGGTGCTCCAACTAGATACCACTTTGCTCATCGCCCACATCACGTGCATTGTTCTTACCTACTTGTATCGAGATCTGCCCAATGCTCAGCTCTGCTTTTTTGTATGTCTCTGTATTAAGCAACACATTCTCTAACTGCAGGTCTGGCAGTTGTAAGTCTTCCATGAGTGATTTACCTTTCTTCTTCAATAATTCGACCATCTCAACAAATTCCACGTCTCGGGCAAATAACAGCGCCTGCTGACAATACAAGACGTGTTCTGCTTTCAGCTCTTCTGACTTATCAACCAGCGCAAGTTGTTCATCTCTCTTGGCCTTTTGTTTAGCTACATTTTCCATAACCTTTTTTTTCAGGTTCTTTGAAGTTTTTTCAACCTTTTCCACGAGTTTACTGGAATGTTCATCAATATCCTTCATAACCTGCTCTTGTATTTTATCTAGCTTAGCATTCTGCTCTACAAGCTTGCTTTTGTATTCTGTGCGTAATTCTGATGCTTTCTTCAGAGCGTCTAATGAGGAACTGATTTTCTTCTTGTTGGCATCACAGAATTCTCTGAGGTCACAAATATTGTGTTCTTTGTGAGACAAGAGGGCACAAGTAGTGCACATTGCTTTCTCACACGTCTCACTCATGCAGTATACATCAATATTCTTGTCACCATGAACTGGACACATGCTGGGGGTTTTCAGAAATGTTCGTGGTGTGTGAACTAATTCTGTTAAAGGAACGGGCTTGTGTTTTTCTAAAAAGATTGCATGCCATCTGTCGCAGGTCTCACAAAGGTATCTCTCACACTCTAGACACCGGACAGTGGCTTTATTATCAGGACATTGGTTACACAGCACATCCCCGAGCTTTTTCTTAAAACCGATATATTCCACCATGTGCATCAACATGTTATTTTGCTGAAATGAGGATTTGATGGAACCTTGGACTGGCCAAAGCTTTCGGCACTTGGGACATTTCACCCCTTGTGCAGCTGCTCCCCACATTTTTTCGAGACAGTCACAACAAAAGGTATGGAGGCAGGGTAGAGTTCTCGGAATTCTAACTCCGTCATCAAAATTATCCAGACAGATTTCACACGTGGCGAATTCCTCTCGTATTTCAAGTATAGGTACCACGATGTTTTCTGCCATGATGAATATAGTTTTATGTTTCAAGTCTCTGTTATCCGTCTACCTGTGAGTTGTCTTCTGTGGTTACCTGGACCAGACATCCAGGTGCGTACAGAATATAACAGTATACCTGGTCACTGATCACATGTATAGCAGCCTACATGTAATCTCGGAGGAATACAAAAGCGAAATCATTTGGAGTGGTTAATCTCTTCACAGGTCTAACACCACTTTGTAACCAGTGTTCTTTCTGAAACATTTTTAAAAGTCATTATTAAAATAGTGCATGCACCTCTAATCTGCTGTAATGGGTTGGTGGTAAATAAGGAAATTAAAACTGCAATCTCGCCTCACCATATATAATAATATCGTTTACTATGTTGCAGAAAACAAACACAACTCGAGTATTATCGTTATCAACGCTCATCATCAGCTACATGAACCTCCACACAACGTACACGTCTGTCACCAAATATTTTAATTTCTTTGTGACACAAAACAAGGACAATCTGTTCACTTTTGAGGATTAAAATTGATAATCATTGTTGTTATGTCACCTAGACTATAGCGACAACAGTCAAAGGATATTCACTATAATGGCATGTAACTGTAAGAAAATAAATGTTGATGCTCTATATTTTAAATGGTTAAAATTTACTAAAGATTATAGAGACATAGAGAATAATACACATGTACCCACTGGAGATCCCATGCTACTAATAGAAAAATGTGGTGGAAAGCATATATCACTGGAACGAGAAATAGATGGGGGCCCACATACGGTGATCAATCTCAGACTGACCGTGCATCAAGCGAGTGCTTTAACACTGGGTTAGAGGTCAGGTCAGGTCAGAGTGATGAACGTGCACATCAGAGCAAGCTGTTGTATCGCACGCCTGTCCTAGGCACATGTGCCGACCACGGCCGGTTCCTCTGTCCAGGACAGGAAAGGGTGGGGTGGAGGACTGCCTGCACTAGCAGGTGCAAGAGAGCACCAGCAGCCCGACCGGAGTCGGTAACTGGCGGAGGGTTACGTTCCGCCTCTCCTTTGTATACAAGACCAAAAAAAACCCCCATAAAATGTAGTCCTCGAATGGAGAGAGGCTGTGCTACCGCCCGGTTCCTATGGTCCTGGAGTTGAGAGAGAGGAAACCCGCTGTAGCCATGTACGTATTTCTAAAGTACAGAATAAAGCATGTTTTATACACATTCCCCATAACCAGGATCGTACATACCATGGCTTTTGATGTCCCAGATCATCGTACCTTAGGCGAGCGCTCTACCATTGGGCTAAAGCTCGTCCCTGTTGACCTAATCACAGTTGATGACTTGACCTACCTATAGTTTGTCGTTTCAATTGTGTCTGGAGAGAAATGTTGTTCGTCTGCGTAAATACAACTAAAGTCAACCGTACTGAAATGGCGAACCGTTTGTTATTAACAAAACATTAAGCCATACACGATCACACGGTCGAACCAGCAGAAAACGCATTCAACGTGTCCCGTCATGTCGGTAGTATAGTTCCTTGAAAACGAAGTGAAAGTAGGACATCCGGGTTGAGTTCAGCCGGTTGCATAGTACCAAAGAAGAGAGTTCCGTGTCAAAGTTCGACGTGCACCGTTCAGCCGGTTGCATAGTACCAAAGAAGAGAGTTCCGTGTCAAAGTTCGACGATATTTACAGAGTAAAAGCAGCTGTGGGTTTGATTGGTAGTAATATGTGACATGGATTATTTGTGCAAATACTATTATCCATTGACAATAAATAAATACACTTTTATTTGTTATACAGATATTATGCAGTATATACCAGAGGTTGAAACTAATGTGGGGTACCAGACCGAGCAGAAAAACGTCCGCTAGACTGGTTTATGCGCTTCACGGTAAACCAAATGGCAACGTCGGGAATCAATCAAATATCTCGTGAACATTAGCGAAACGTTCGCTGGCTGAACTTGGGGCGGTTACAACTAAGGTGTATGATACTGTACACAACGCAGGAACATGTGCAGAAAAAAGTTAAAGTTTGTGTTGTTTAACGACACCACTAGAGCACTTTGATTTTCTAATTATCGGCTATTGGATGGTAATTTTTACATATAGTCTTAGGGAGGAAACCAGCTATACTAGTTCAGGTCAGGTCATGTCAGGTCAGGTCAGGTCACAGGGAATTACGTGCATATTCAGAGCAAGCTGTTGTATTCCACGCCTCTCATGGGCGTAGGTATCGACCTATGCCGGCTCCTCCTTCCAGGACAGGAAAAGGGTTGGGGTGGGTGGGAGAGGGGACCGCACACACTGGCAGGTGAAAGAGAGCACAAGCGACCAGACCAGGGTAGATAGCGGGTGGGGAACAGTTTTAGGTGCTATGGAATTGTGAATGTCCCGTATGGGGCCATTCATATATTGAATAACGCTCGAGGGGTGGGTGGGTGTAGGTCCAAACGTTATCTAGCGTTACAGGGGGTGGGTGGGAGGGTCTAGTTGACAGCGTTGCGTAACGCACTTTTTAAAACAATTACTAAAATCGTTTGTTGTTATTTTATAAACGCTCTATCACGGTGACAATGTTTAACGTTGGTAGTTAGACGTATACACAAAATAAGGATTATAAATCGAGTTGAAATGCGTATAAGATCCAAAATCACAAAACAGTACGTTAAAATTATATTTGGGCCTACATCCATATCGCATGACTTGTTTGTGATCGGAAGGGGTGGGGGTGTCTCCAAGCGTTACGTAATATTTTTGGGGTAGGAAGGAAGGAAATGTTTTATTTAATGACGTACTCAACACATTTTATTTACGGTTATATGGCGTCAGACATATGGTTAAGGACCAAACAGATATAGCTAGGAACCCCGCTGTCGCCACTTCATGGGCTACTCTTTTCGATTACCAGCAAGGGATCTTTTATATGCACCACCCCACAGACAGGATAGGACATACCACGGCCTTTGTTGCACCAGTTGTGGAGCACTGGCTGGAACGTTTTTCGTGGACTCTGGAATGCATCTAATTTCCTCAGGGCAGGTTACGCTTGACATTTGTAGATTCACTTACTATGACAATACACCGCATGAAGTAGGAATTAAATAAATGGAAAGAGAAAACAAACTTGTTGAGAACGGTTAATTTAATACATTCCAGTTGCAGTTTTTTTCCTGAAGCGCACATCCGTTAATTAGCAGTAAAGACGCTAAAAAGAAACAAGAACATATGTTTTAAAGACTATATGTCGCAACCTGTAATCAGCGGCCACCTGTCTTAAGCGGCCACTTTTATCTACTCCCTTATGTGACCGCTTAAGACAGGTTTGACTATCTATCTATCTATCTATCTATATATATATATATATATATATATATATATATATATATATATATATATATATATATATATATATATATATATATATATATATATATATATTCAGTGTGTTAAACACCAGATACACACTTGTAGTAACCGTAATCGTGTCTAGGTCATTGGGGTGTACGCAGGTTGACTATAATGCACCCGATCTCTGGGTTGTTCCAGAATTAGTAACTCGGGGAAGGGGGAGGAGCGGGGGGAGAGAGGTGGACTATTATTTTTGGTACTACAAACACCTCCAGAATCTAAAATTTAGTATAATCAGCAATGTATAGAGAACATATTCCTGGTCAGGTCAGATCAAAGGTTTTTATGTGCACATTCAGATAAAGTTGTTGTAGCGCACGCCTGTCATGGGCGCAGGTGTAGACGTATGGATAGGAAAGTGTTTGGGGTGTGGGAGAGGGGATCGCCCGCGCTGGCATGTGCACGGGAGTACAAGCAACCCGACCAGGGTCGGTAGCGGGCGGGGGTAGTTTTATGGAAACAAATACACCGGAAATCTCCATAATTAATCGTCAAGGGCATACGGCAGATCAAAGGTGATTTCAGAGATGGACGTGTGTTATCCAACGCAACTATACATTACAGCAACTATTCTACAAACAAAACTGTAGAAAGCTTTATTCATGCAGTATACGTTACCTGAACCAATAGAGTCCATGGAATCACAGCTGTCTCGTTTTAAGTTTGCATACGAAAGCATGTTACACTCACCATCTCACAATTCAGAAGACATTCGTATTTTGGTGAGGGTGGATAATTCACCTCATGTTCATATATTGCTCCACGTTTCTTGAATTAATGATATAATTGTATTGATGTTTGTGTGGATTCTACTGGTATCCAACTTCCATATGTATGAAGAGTCAATGGAAACATTTGTACTCAGGTTATTTGAATTAGACCATTCCGGCTATTGTCATTGTCTCCTTGTACACATGAGAAAAACTTCCAAATGTCCAGATGGTTATCCCCATTTTTTTTGTGGTGAAAATGATAATGAATTGTGTTGTTTTAGGTCGTGGTGTGAAATAGAAGAACACTAATTTTTGGTGATTTCCAGGTTTGTTTTAATTAGTATCATACTGTAATCAACACGGTGATGATTAAATACAGGGCATTTGGTGATTTCCAGGTTTGTTTTAATTAGTATCATACTGTAATCAACACGGTGATGATTATATACAGGGCATTTGTAATTAGATGTGGGGTTTTTTTGTCGTTCAGTATATCCATATTTTTTTTTTCGGAGGGGGGGGGGGGCAAATATGGAAGGAAGGAAATGTGTTCTTTAATGACGCACTCAACACATTTTATTTACGGTTATATGGCGTCGGGCATATGGTTAAGAATCGCACGTTTTACCACTGGGCTACGTCCCGCCCCAGGGCACATATGGTGAATATATATATTACTTTCTTTTTATATGCACCATTGAATTCATAGTTCCTTTAAACATGAGAATAGGTTTTGGTATAATGGTTTTATCTTAAAGCTAATGGCGGCCATTCTTAAATTCAAAATAGCGGCCACCAGGGGGAGATATTAAATTTTTATGTCCTGATTTTAAATTAATCCCGCAAAGTTTCACTGATATTCGTGCCTTGGCCACTGGGCTAATTTAGGATATTTGTGATAAGACGCATTTCTTTTCTTCTTTTTTCTTTTTTTTTTCTTCAAAAATAATTATTAATATATACCAGCAACAGATAAACAGTAATTGCATTGTCATTGGAGCTAATATTCTATAGCTTGCAGTATTAAATGTGACACAAACAGAGTAAGAAATAGTTAATTGGCGGCCATTTTGAATTGTGACGTCACCTGGCCAATGGGGTCACTGCCAGGTTGGTTCTATATCAGGTTTTACTCTACACATGATGGCCTAACTGCATGCAAATTGACATATTAGTATCACATTGTGCACTGTTTTACTACTATGTGTCACGACACTGTTACGTATCTCCTAGGAGAGTGGCGGTCCTCCTAAGGACAAGCACCTGAGATTGGATTATGGAAGCAAGCACCACTTTGGATAACATCCGTTTGTCTCTGCCTTGTGCAGAGATACAATTTTGATATCGGAAGACAGTTTTGTCATCCATATTATAGCTGTGCTCTGAACTTTATGAACTGGGGGAGGGAGGTAGTTATATTAATTATCATTTAAACTGTGCATTGGGGCCAATACATACTTTTCAGAGTTGGATAGCAGTGGCCCCTTTCTCTCCAGTTCTGAGACGAAAAATCCCCACCGCAAGTGAAACTATTAATGGCATATTAAACATACACAAATTGTAGTATTAAATGTGTATTTACTCACTATAATTATTACAGTTTCAAATCAGACATATCTAGTTATTTCAGTTTCAAATTGAACGTATCTGGTTGTTATAGTTCAAACTGAAATGTGTTTATTATAGTTACAATATAAATATGACACATTATGAGTAAAATGAAACATATCTAGTTATTACAGTCCAAAATGAAGCATATTTTTTACATTTACACAATGAATATGTCACATTACAGTTTAAAATGAAACACATTTAAGTCATTACAGTTCAAAAATGTAAATGTTTATTACAGTTGCACTGTAAATATGACACATTATTACAGTTTAAAATGGAATATATCAAGATCAAACATGTTTATTACAGTTACACTAAAAATATGACACATTATTACAGTTTAAAAAGAAACACATGTAGTTATTGCAGTTCAAAATGATAAATATCTCGTTAATGTAGGTCAAAATGAAATATGTCTACATATAACTGTTCAATATGAAACATATTTTTTTTTACTATAATTACACTATAAACATGGCAAATTGTGATTCAAAATTAAACATGTCAGATTATTATAATTAAGTATAAACACGGCAAATTAATACAATCGCATTACAATTCTAACTCAAACATTTATAAGTGACATTTGTAGTTAATTAGTAGATATTATTATATTTCTTTAACTGAATAAATATTATAATTTTAAAACATTTGTTGTCTTTGGAAACACTTGTGCACACTTGAAAACACACACAAACCTCATGTACAAACACACGTACGTACAAAAAACCCCACAACAACAAAACAAACACACACACACACACACACACACACACACACACACATACACACACACACACACACACACACACAAACACATATATAAGTAAGCAGCTGTTGAACAATAGAAATACAAAGTTTATTTTCACGGGATTCAAACTTGCTGCGTCAATGGAGCATGACACTATCCAATAACCTGACAAGCAACCAGTAAAATCATTTCGAATGCAATATAACCGAGCTGATAAACAGGAAACACGGAAATGTTTTATTTAACGACGCACTCAACACATTTTATTTACGGTTATATGGCGTCGGACATATGGTTAAGGACTACATAGATATTGAGAGAGGAAACCCGCCGTCGCCACATCATGGGCTACTGTTTTCGATTAGCAGCAAGGAATCTTTTATATACACTATCCCACAGACAGGATAACACATACCACGGCCTTTGATATACCAGTCGTGGTGCACTGGTTGGAACCAGAAATAGCGGGTTATATAGACTGTACATACACACCCATCTAGCCGTGGAGTTAACTATCTAGGATGTCTTTTGAGGTCACCGGATATATAGACTGTACACCTCACCCCACCCCCATCTAGCCGTGGAGTTAACTATCTATGATGTCAGTTGAGGTCACGGGTTATATAGACTGTACACCCCCAACACACCCATCTAGCCGTGGAGTTAACTATCTAGGATGTCTTTTGAGGTCACGAGTTATATAGACTGTACACCTCCACCCCCTTCTAGCCGTGGAGTTAACTATCTAGGATGTCTGCTCAAGTCAAGGGTTATATAGACTGTACACCTCCACCCCCTTCTAGCCGTGGAGTTAACTATCTAGGATGTCTGTTGAGGTCACCGGATATATAGACTGTACACCTCACCCCACCCCCATCTAGCCATGGAGTTAACTATCTAGGATGTCTGTTGAGGTCACGCGTTACATAGACTGTACACACACACACACACACACACACCCATCTAGCCGTGGAGTTAACTATCTAGGATGTCTGTTGAGGTCACGAGTTATATAGACTGTACAACCCCACCCATCTAGCCGTGGAGTTAACTATCTAGGATGTCTGTTGAGGTCACCGGATATATAGACTGTACACCTCACCCCACCCCCATCTAGCCATGGAGTTAACTATCTAAGATGTCTGTTGAGGTCACCGGATATATAGACTGTACACCTCACCCCACCCCCATCTAGCCATGGAGTTAACTATCTAGGATGTCTGTTGAGGTCACGGGTTATATAGACTGTACACCCCCACCCATCTAGCCATGGAGTTAACTATCTAGGATGTCTGTTGAGGTCACGGGTTATATAGACTGTACCCAACACCCATCTAGCCATGGAGTTAACTATCTAGGATGTCTTTTGAGGTCACCGGATATATAGACTGTACACCTCACCCCACCCCCATCTACCCGTGGAGTTAACTATCTAGGATGTCTGTTGAGGTCACGCATTATATAGACTACACATACACACCCATCTAGCCGTGGAGTTAACTATCTAGGATGTCTGTTGAGGTCACGGGTTATATAAACTGTACACACACACCCCTCTAGCCGTGGAGTTAACTATTTAGGATGTCTGTTGAGGTCACGGGTTATATAGACTGTACACCCCCAACACACACCCATCTAGCCATGGAGTTAACTATCTAGGATGTCTGTTGAGGTCAAGGACTATATAGACTGTACACTCCACCCCCTTCTAGCCATGGTGTTAACTATCTAAGATGTCTGTTGAGATCACGGGTTATACAGACTGTACACCCCCACCCCACCCCCTTCTAGCCGTGGAGTTAACTATCTAGGATGTCTGTTGAGGCCAAGGGTTATATAGACTGTACACTCCACCCCCTTCTAGCCATGGTGTTAACTATCTAGGATGCCAGTTGAGGTCACGGGTTATATAGACTGTACACCCCAACACACACCCTTCTAGCCATGGAGTTAACTATCTAGGATGTCTGTTGAGGTCACGGGTTATATAAACTGTACACCCCCACCCCCTTCTAGCCATGGAGTTAACTATCTAGGATGTCTGTTGAGGTCATGGGTTATATAGGCTGTACACACACATCCCCATCTAGCCATGGAGTTAACTATCTAGGATGTCTGTTGAGATCAAGGGTTATATAGACTGTACACTCCACCCCCTTCTAGCCATGGTGTTAACTATCTAAGATATCTGTTGAGATCACGGGTTATACAGACTGTACACCCCCACCCCACCCCCTTCTAGCCGTGGAGTTAACTATCTAGGATGTCTGTTGAGATCATGGGTTATATAGACTGTACACCCCCACCTCACCCCCTTCTAGCCGTGGAGTTAACTATCTAGGATGTCTGTTGAGATCATGGGTTATATAGACTGTACACCCCCACCTCACCCCCTTCTAGCCGTGGAGTTAACTATCTAGGATGTCTGTTGAGATCATGGGTTATACAGACTGTACACCCCCACCTCACCCCCTTCTAGCCGTGGAGTTAACTATCTAGGATGTCTGTTGAGATCATGGGTTATATAGACTGTACACTCCACCCCCTTCTAGCCATGGTGTTAACTATCTAGGATGTCTGTTGAGGTCAAGGGTCATATAGACTGTACACTCCACCCCCTTCTAGCCATGGTGTTAACTATCTAGGATGTCTGTTGAGATCATGGGTTATACAGACTGTACACCCCCACCTCACCCCCTTCTAGCCGTGGAGTTAACTATCTAGGATGTCTGTTGAAGTCAAGGGTCATATAGACTGTACACTCCACCCCCTTCTAGCCATGGTGTTAACTATCTAGGATGTCTGTTGAGATCATGGGTTATACAGACTGTACACCCCCACCTCACCCCCTTCTAGCCGTGGAGTTAACTATCTAGGATGTCTGTTGAGGTCAAGGGTCATATAGACTGTACACTCCACCCCTTCTAGCCATGGTGTTAACTATCTAGGATGTCTGTTGAGATCATGGGTTATACAGACTGTACACCCCCACCTCACCCCCTTCTAGCCGTGGAGTTAACTATCTAGGATGTCTGTTGAGGTCAAGGGTCATATAGACTGTACACTCCACCCCCTTCTAGCCATGGTGTTAACTATCTAGGATGTCTGTTGAGATCATGGGTTATACAGACTGTACACCCCCACCCCACCCCCTTCTAGCCGTGGAGTTAACTATCTAGGATGTCTGTTGAGATCATGGGTTATATAGACTGTACACCCCCACCTCACCCCCTTCTAGCCGTGGAGTTAACTATCTAGGATGTCTGTTGAGATCACGGGTTATATAAACTGTACACTCCACCCCCTTCTAGCCGTGGAGTTAACTATCTAGGATGTCTGTTGAGATCATGGGTTATACAGACTGTACACCCCCACCTCACCCCCTTCTAGCCGTGGAGTTAACTATCTAGGATGTCTGTTGAGATCATGGGTTATATAGACTGTACACCCCCACCTCACCCCCTTCTAGCCGTGGAGTTAACTATCTAGGATGTCTGTTGAGATCACGGGTTATATAAACTGTACACTCCACCCCCTTCTAGCCGTGGAGTTAACTATCTAGGATGTCTGTTGAGATCATGGGTTATACAGACTGTACACCCCCACCTCACCCCCTTCTAGCCGTGGAGTTAACTATCTAGGATGTCTGTTGAGATCATGGGTTATATAGACTGTACACCCCCACCCCACCCCCTTCTAGCCGTGGAGTTAACTATCTAGGATGTCTGTTGAGATCATGGGTTATATAGACTGTACACTCCACCCCCTTCTAGCCATGGTGTTAACTATCTAGGATGTCTGTTGAGGTCAAGGGTCATATAGACTGTACACTCCACCCCCTTCTAGCCGTGGAGTTAACTATCTAGGATGTCTGTTGAGGTCAAGGGTCATATAGACTGTACACTCCACCCCCTTCTAGCCATGGTGTTAACTATCTAGGATGTCTGTTGAGGTCAAGGGTCATATAGACTGTACACTCCACCCCCTTCTAGCCATGGTGTTAACTATCTAGGATGTCCGTTGAGGTGGGTTATATAAACCGTACACCCCCACCCCACCCCCTTTTAGCCGTGGAGTTAACTATCTAGGATGTCTGTTGAGGTCATGGGTTATATAAACTGTACACCCCCACCCCACCCCCTTCTAGCTGTGTAGTTAACTATCTGGGATGTCTGTTGAGATCATGGGTTATATAGACTGTACACCCCCACCTCACCCCCTTCTAGCCGTGGAGTTAACTATCTAGGATGTCTGTTGAGGTGGGTTATATAAACTGTACACCCCCACCCCACCCCCTTTTAGCCGTGGAGTTAACTATCTAGGATGTCTGTTGAGGTCATGGGTTATATAAACTGTACACCCCACCTCACCCCCTTCTAGCCGTGGAGTTAACTATCTAGGATGTCTGTTGAGGTCACGGGTTATATAGACTGTACACCCCCAGCAATCTAGCCATGGAGTTAACTATCTAGGATGTCTGTTGAGATCACGGGTTATATAAACTTTACACCCCAACCCCCTTCTAGCCGTGGAGTTAACTATCTAGGATGTCTGTTGAGGTCATGGGTTATATAAACTGTACACCCCCACCCCACCCCCTTCTAGCTGTGTAGTTAACTATCTAGGATGTCTGTTGAGGTCATGGGTTATATAAACTTTACACCCCCACCCCCTTCTAGCCGTGGAGTTAACTATCTAGGATGTCTGTTGAGGTCATGGGTTATATAAACTGTACACCCCCACGCCACCCCCTTCTAGCCGTGGAGTTAACTATCTAGGATGTCTGTTGAGGTCATGGGTTATATAAACTGTACACCCCACCTCACCCCCTTCTAGCCGTGAAGTTAACTATCTAGGATGTCTGTTGAGGTCACGGGTTATAAAGACTGTACACCCCCACCCATCTAGCCATGGAGTTAACTATCTAGGATGTCTGTTGAGATCACGGGTTATATAAACTGTACACCCCTACCCATCTAGCCGTGGAGTTAACTATCTAGGATGTCTGTTGAGGTCACGGGTTATATAGACTGTACACCCCCACCCATCTAGCCGTGGAGTTAACTATTTAAGATGTCTGTTGAGGTCACGGGTTATATAGACTGTACACACACACATACACACACACACACACACACACACACACACACACACACACACACACATCTAGCCGTGGAGTTAACTATTTATGATGTCTGTTGAGATCACGGGTTATATGGACTGTACACCTCTATAGTTCCTCTATAATATGACACCTCTATAGTTCAGACACACCTGTCATGGCAATACAATATCATTTTCTTTTAAAAAACTCCTCCAAAAGTCAATATGATCACATTATGGCTTATTTCAAACCTTGTTACATGTAGTTTATTACAAATTCTTGTGGAGTGGTTAACAGTGATCACAATGTTTAGGAAACAAAATCTTTCTGCGAAACAGCATAGCGGAATGTGACGAGTAGTTCCGATTGTAACTAAATAGAAAATAAAGACGGACATGGCCAAGGTGTTCCGATTGAACCTATGAAAGAAAGAAAGAAATGTTTTATTTAACGACGCACTCAACACATTTTATTTACGGTTATATGGCGTCAGACATATGGTTAAGGACCACCCAGATTTTGAGAGGAAACCCGTTGTCGCCACTACATGGGCTACTCTTCCGATTAGCAGCAAGGGATCTTTTATTTGCACTTCCCACAGGCAGGATAGCACAAACTATGGCCTTTGTTGAACCAGTTATGGATCACTGGTTGGTGCAAGTGGTTTACACCTACCCATTGAGCCTTGCGGAGCACTCACTCAGGGTTTGGAGTCGGTATCTGGATTAAAAATCCCATGCCTCGACTGGGATCCGAACCCAGTACCTACCGGCCTGTAGACCGATGGCCTACCACGACGCCACCGAGGCCGGTTTGAACCTATGAATACATTTACGTGGCCGAGATTTTCCGAATATATATTCAAAACCGGCCGAGGCATTCCGAATGGTTTTAGACTGTTCGATAGACTGGGAAAGTGGTCGCTATTATGTCCTATATGGGTTTGGTTGCACAGATACTAATGTTGAAAACAATAAATAAAAATGTAACTTTCAGATCTCTTACAAACATTAGTTATTTGCATTTTGATTCATAATACAATATGCGTAAATTTTCGGTCGTCAGGCGGGCGACACTTGATACGGTTCTGACTTGCCCGACGCTATTTTGACTTACCATGGGCGATTGGGCGACTGTAAAGTGCACAGCCTGGCTTCAGACAAACTGGCTTAAAACTGAAGAGCATCTTTAAGCTGTCGGATTAAAAATGGTTCATTTTGAGTATAATATCGACTAACCGATGACCAGAGATAACATTCCATACCAACATTAAACCTATTTATGACAAAAACGTGAAATCGGCATATTTGACGATATTAGGTTATATGCGATAGTTAGTGATGCCATTATCTACCAACTTTCAGGAAGTCTACCCTCGATTGGTTCAACTTCTGTGTGGTCTAGATAACTAATCTAAAGATTATTTCTCTGTAGCCAGAAGTGCACAGAGATGCCTTCTCAGTGACTGGACTAACATTGTTATTGTAACCTTATTCAACACTATGGAAGAAGATAGGATACCAATGTTGATACACTTTCTCACATAGGATACTCACACCAGATAGCAACAATAAACCATTTAGATAAACTTTGTCGTATAGGATACTCAAACCAGATAGCAACAATATATCATTTAGATAAACTTGGTCGTATAGGATACTCAAACCAGATAGCAACAAAATATCATTTAGATAAATCTTCTCACATAGGATACTCACACCAGATAGCTACAATATATCATTTAGATACATTTTCTCATATAGGGTACTCAAACCAGATATCAACAATAGATCATTTAGATAAACTGTGTCGTATAGGATACTCATACCACATAGCAACACTAGACCATTTAGATAAATCTTCTCACATAGGATACTCACACCAGATAGCTACAATATATCATTTAGATGCATTTTCCCATATGGAGTACTAAAACCAGATATCAACAATAGATCATTTAGATAAACTTTGTCGTATAGGATACTCAAACCAGATAGCAACAATAGACCATTTAGAAGTTCTTTCTGACATAGGGTACTCACACATATATATATATATATATATATATATATATATATATATATATATATATATATATATATCAAGTATACATTACGTACATACACATACTATACATTAAACCTATTTATGACAAAAACGTGAAATCGGCATATTTGACGATATTAGGTTATATGCGATAGTTAGTGATGCCATTATCTACCAACTTTCAGGAAGTCTACCCTCGATTGGTTCAACTTCTGTGTGGTCTAGATAACTAATCTAAAGATTATTTCTCTGTAGCCAGAAGTGCACAGAGATGCCTTCTCAGTGACTGGACTAACATTGTTATTGTAACCTTATTCAACACTATGGAAGAAGATAGGATACCAATGTTGATACACTTTCTCACATAGGATACTCACACCAGATAGCAACAATAAACCATTTAGATAAACTTGGTCGTATAGGATACTCAAACCAGATAGCAACAAAATATCATTTAGATAAATCTTCTCACATAGGATACTCACACCAGATAGCTACAATATATCATTTAGATACATTTTCTCATATAGGGTACTCAAACCAGATATCAACAATAGATCATTTAGATAAACTGTGTCGTATAGGATACTCATACCACATAGCAACACTAGACCATTTAGATAAATCTTCTCACATAGGATACTCACACCAGATAGCTACAATATATCATTTAGATGCATTTTCCCATATGGAGTACTAAAACCAGATATCAACAATAGATCATTTAGATAAACTTTGTCGTATAGGATACTCAAACCAGATAGCAACAATAGACCATTTAGAAGTTCTTTCTGACATAGGGTACTCACACATATATATATATATATATATATATATATATATTAAGTATACATTACGTACATACACATACTATACATTAAACCTATTTATGACAAAAACGTGAAATCGGCATATTTGACGATATTAGGTTATATGCGATAGTTAGTGATGCCATTATCTACCAACTTTCAGGAAGTCTACCCTCGATTGGTTCAACTTCTGTGTGGTCTAGATAACTAATCTAAAGATTATTTCTCTGTAGCCAGAAGTGCACAGAGATGCCTTCTCAGTGACTGGACTAACATTGTTATTGTAACCTTATTCAACACTATTGAAGAAGATAGGATACCAATGTTGATACACTTTCTCACATAGGATACTCACACCAGATAGCAACAATAAACCATTTAGATAAACTTTGTCGTATAGGATACTCAAACCAGATAGCAACAATATATCATTTAGATAAACTTGGTCGTATAGGATACTCAAACCAGATAGCAACAAAATATCATTTAGATAAATCTTCTCACATAGGATACTCACACCAGATAGCTACAATATATCATTTAGATGCATTTTCCCATATGGAGTACTAAAACCAGATATCAACAATAGATCATTTAGATAAACTTTGTCGTATAGGATACTCAAACCAGATAGCAACAATAGACAATTTAGAAGTTCTTTCTGACATAGGGTACTCACACATATATATATATATATATATATATATATATATATATATATATATATATATATATCAAGTATACATTACGTACATACACATACTATACATTAAACCTATTTATGACAAAAACGTGAAATCGGCATATTTGACGATATTAGGTTATATGCGATAGTTAGTGATGCCATTATCTACCAACTTTCAGGAAGTCTACCCTCGATTGGTTCAACTTCTGTGTGGTCTAGATAACTAATCTAAAGATTATTTCTCTGTAGCCAGAAGTGCACAGAGATGCCTTCTCAGTGACTGGACTAACATTGTTATTGTAACCTTATTCAACACTATGGAAGAAGATAGGATACCAATGTTGATACACTTTCTCACATAGGATACTCACACCAGATAGCAACAATAAACCATTTAGATAAACTTTGTCGTATAGGATACTCAAACCAGATAGCAACAATATATCATTTAGATAAACTTGGTCGTATAGGATACTCAAACCAGATAGCAACAAAATATCATTTAGATAAATCTTCTCACATAGGATACTCACACCAGATAGCTACAATATATCATTTAGATGCATTTTCCCATATGGAGTACTAAAACCAGATATCAACAATAGATCATTTAGATAAACTTTGTCGTATAGGATACTCAAACCAGATAGCAACAATAGACCATTTAGAAGTTCTTTCTGACATAGGGTACTCACATATATATATATATATATATATATATATATATATATATATATATCAAGTATACATTACGTACATACACATACTATACACAACGTACATGGAGGCACTGACAAAAGAAACTTTACAGATGAAAACAAAATTTAGTCTCTGAAAACATCCATATATCCTAACGTAACCAATTGCATAAATAATCACCCAGACGTAACCAACTTTCTACAGTATATTTGAAACATAACGTTGCATACTTTTCATGCCGAGCAAAACAAATATCGAAATCACGATTTCCAGGACCTACGAAATTCACCCGTGCAATAATGGTATTAAAATGAGCCAGGATACTGGTAGGGTATGCATTTGATAGAAAACCACCAAAAGAATGCCACGACTTACTGAAGAACAACGCGAGCGAGCCATAGGCATGATACAAATGGGGGCATCTAACGTTCATGTCGCAAGGACGTTTGGATGTTCCAGAGTTGCTGTTGGTAACCTGATAACTCGATACCAACAGACAGGTCGGACATCGGACAGGCCAAGAACGGGTAGACCACGTGTCACAACTCAACGAGATGACCGATACCTACGAACATTACACCTACGTAATCGTTTTCTGACGGTGACATCATCAGCGGCAATGGCATTCGGCCACCGTATGAGTAGACACGCCGTGCCAAGAAGATTACGTGCTGCTGGTATCAGAGCCTACATACCCTACCGTGGGACCACATTGACAGACCAACATTGTCGGCTTAGAATACGATGGGCCAGGCATGTGAGGCGTTGGCTGATTCGTGATTGGCGAAGGATTCTCTTTTCTGATGAGAGTAGGTTCTGCCTTTTCCATGAGGATGGGAGAATAAGAGTGTATCGGCGTAGAGGAGAACGTACAGCCCGTTGTTGCATTAATGAAGTCGAACCTTTCGGAGGTGGTAGTGTGATGGTGTGGGGAGGCATCTGTGGCGATCAGACCACTGAACTTTTCATCATTGATGGCCATCTGAACGCTCAACGTTACAGGGATGAAGTACTAAGACCAGTTGTTATGCCATTCCTACAGCCTCAAGGGATCATGTTCCAGCAGGATAATGCGAGACCTCACGTTGCTCGCATTGTTCAGGACTTCCTCTATCAGAACAACGTTAACGTCTTTCCATGGCCTGCACGCTTTCCAGACATGTCACCTATAGAACATCTTTGAGACTACCTTGATCGCCAAATTCGACAGAGACAACAGCCCCCACTCAACAGACAACAACTGTAACAATCCCTAGTTGAGGAATGGCGACGTATCCCGAATGACGTAATCAGAAGGTTGCCTACATCTATGCGAAGACGTGTGCATGCATGTATCCGAGTCACGGGGGTCACACACGTTATTAGAGACATTATCGAGTCTAAAATAACTCATTTTGCTCGACTTCATTCGGAGACATTTCAGTATAAATATGGTTTTTGACCCCACGTGTAACTCACATTATGACGTAATTGTTACCTGCAGTCACGTTGCTTTTGTTGATGATTTACATTTGGTATTGAACTATTAAATAATATCATAAATAATGTTATTCTTATTATTTTCGGTTTCCCCACAAATTCAAATATAATGCTTTTAAAACTTCTTTTGGCCGTGAGTATATAATCGTAGTGCCTGGTAACCCACGTACAGATTACCACAAAATGCAGGTCTGATAACCTACAGGTTACGACATATCTATATTTCCATTAATAATAGTATAAGAGCCCTCGATGTTCGCCACCTCCAGTTAAAGACATACAGTGATTTTGAGATGATAAGGGAGTCGTTTTCTGTTGAAAAAGGCAGTTTATTGCAAAACGGCACTTTAATGGAAATGCAGTATATATGAAAATTTCAAGTCCATTGATGAACAATTTTATGAAAAGATATGCCAAATTTGGTTTCGGGGTATTCAATTGAGCCCAGAGACAATTTTAGAGAAAGTTAGAATGGGAAATTGAAACACAATTATTGCAATTTGACACTTTGAAAAAATGCATTAGCTGTCGTTTTGCAATAAACTGAAAACAAAAATGCATGCTATTATTGATAAACGTTGGAGTGGGACTTTGTTTCTCATGTCTAAACACATTCAGTGATTTTGAGATGAGGAGAAAGTAGTCTTCTGTTAAAAAGGGCAGTTTATTGCAAAACGGCACATTAATTGAAATGCAGTCAATATATCTGAAAATTTCAAAAGTCCATTTATCAACAAATTTATGAAAATATATGCTAAATTTGGTTTGGGGGTATTCATTTGAGCCCAGAGATCATGTTAGAGTAAGCTGGAATGGGAAATTATTTGGGGTTTTTTATTATTATTGCAATTCGGCACTTTATTGCAAAACGACACTTTGAAAAAATGGATTAGCGTGTCGTTTTGCATTAAAGTCAAATAAAAAAAAAATTAATTTATTATTGATACAAAAATTGGAATGGGAAATTGTTCGCCACCTCCAGTTAAAGACATACAGTGATTTTGAGATAATAAGAAAGTAATTTTCTGTTGAAAAAGTCAGTTTATTGCAAAATGGCACTTTACTGGAAATGCAATATATCTGAAAATTTCAAAAGTCCATTGATCAACAATTTTATGAAAAGATATGCTCAATCCTGGACCCCGTTTTGTTTTATGGCCAGTGGAATTCGTGTGGAATACCCTTAAGCTACAGTGTTTCTGCCAGAAAGAAGTTTAACACCACACCACAGAGCACATTTATTTATTAATCATTAGCTATTGGATGTCAAACATTTGGTAAATGTAACATATACTCTCTGAGAGGAAACCCGCTACATTTTCTCATCAGTAGTAAGTGGTCTTTTATATGCACCATCTGACACAGGACAGCACATACCACAGCCTTTGATATACCAGTCGTGGTATACTGGCTGGAACGAAAAGTAGCCCTGTGTGACCAACCGCACTTCAGGAGAGAGAGTTACTACTGGGCTACGTTCTTCCCCTTTAATGCGATCTAAAGCCCGGTGGACCAAACTGCATTCTTGTCAGTCGGGTCGGCCATAATGAAAGAGAACAACAACTGCTTCAAATGAATTTATTTACACAATCTGCATCAAATACAAACAGTATCAACACACCAGTATACAGAAATTAGATTGAAAAAAATAAAAAAATAAACCATTGCCTATACTTGTGAATAGCTATCATTTTTTAAACTTGTTTAACACCAAGATAAATCTCATTTAGATTAGTAATCCTTTTTAAACATCTTAATCATTGTTGGATTCAATTTCAGTCAATCAACAAAGACTCAGTCTTTTAACTAAAAAATTCTATCATGATACTGTATGTCTATTCAACTACAAAACCATGCCACGATATAGTATGCCCAACTAAAACATTATATCATGATACTGTACGTCTCTTCAATTACAAAATCAAACCATGTGGATTCGGGGGTACACTAGTGATTTTTCATAATGACTAGTAACTTTTCTAGGCTACAAGCCATCAAATTTTTATTTTAACATTCTACCCCTGATAATTATAATCTGTGTTTTAGCATCAAATGTTGTAGTCATAATAGTGCAAGCAAGACTTTGACACTATATAATATATCACCGTGCAAAAGAAACTTTACAAGGCTTGAAATTGTATTATAGAAAACCAACAAACGGTACGGTGGGATATGAAAGTATCATGAAGTTCAACATCAAAAGATCACAATGCACTTCGTGATACATGCAAAGTGTGTGTAAGGTGGTGTATATATAAGGTGTCAGTATATATACATGTGTATTAGCAACGCAATCATTCTACAGTAATAAAAGTCCTAAGAAAAACCTTATACAACATTGTAAATCTATGCATTATTAATACACTCTATAGTAACAGAGACCAACACACCAAGAGGTACATCATTATGTGTTATTAACAATTTCTGTTTTAACAATCAACTCATTAGCAAACCAGTGTCCATTAGCAATGTCTGCAGGAATAACACTCAACACACAAATCATCCACAAAATAATAAATCTGCATGTACCGTCGAAATGTTGTATAGCAAAAATAAATCTCATAAACACAACCTTGCAGTGTATTGTAAACCTGTATGTATTGAGTGCTGGGATAAGACTGTTCACGTCCTAGCAAGGCTGTGAAATATGCACACTCCAGTATATTTATTAATTCTAAAACATTCATAACACCATTAAAGTCCTTCAATTTCTTTAGCACTTAGTAATGTCAATATAAAAGCAGATTTGGAAGTAGAATCAATGAAATGAGCACTTCTTTTTGCCGACGAATCTTCACTGAAGAGATACTAATGCTGCATTATCGTGGAAAATACAAATGCTTAGGCAAGTGGTATTTTACCTGAAACTACTTTTGTTTTACCAAGGCAATTTTCTGAATTGCAAAGGCTGCCATTACACAGATTTGCAGTGTCTCACAGTCTCCCAATTTCATAAAATAAACTTTGTATCGGCTGTGTGTGCATTAACAATAAATACTGCTGTACCATCCAACAGCAAGTTTCTGCCACATTCTAAATCCCAGATAACCAAGTGCAGATCTAGCAACCCATTACTGATAGTCAGATCATCAGCACGTTTTCCCATGAAGAACAGATCAAAACCATTTGAAGACAATGGGGTTTCCTCGGCTGTGGACGGACGATATTCGTCGTCGCTGGAACTGTACAGCCTGCTCACTTGTGTGCATCTGCAAGAACAAAAACAGAGATATAGATTTTACAACGGTCTTTCAATTCACAAACTTTGGAAGAAATACACCCAAGGGTATCAGTCACTGAATTATCAGTCAGTACACGCTTTACAGTGAAACCTACCAGTGCCGTACCCTTTATATTATATAGAATAGAAATAAATCCCTATTAATCCCATCATGCAAACTACTTACTTATATAACTAGGTATCGTACAGAGCGCACTTCATGTGTTCTTTTATATCCAAGACAGCAAATAACACAAACTCTGATATACCAGTAATATGGTACTAGTTGACGCAGGTAAATAGGGATCTTTTATATCCAAGACAGCAAATAACACAAACTCTGATATACCAGTAATATGGTACTAGTTGACGCAGGTAAATAGGGATCTTTTATATCCAAGACAGCAAATAACACAAACTCTGATATACCAGTAATATGGTACTAGTTGACGCAGGTAAATAGGGATCTTTTATATCCAAGACAGCAAATAACACAAACTCTGATATACCAGTAATATGGTACTAGTTGACGCAGGTAAATAGGGATCTTTTATATCCAAGACAGCAAATAACACAAACTCTGATATACCAGTAATATGGTACTAGTTGACGCAGGTAAATAGGGATCTTTTATATCCAAGACAGCAAATAACACAAACTCTGATATACCAGTAATATGGTACTAGTTGACGCAGGTAAATAGGGATCTTTTATATCCAAGACAGCAAATAACACAAACTCTGATATACCAGTAATATGGTACTAGTTGACGCAGGTAAATAGGGATCTTTTATATCCAAGACAGCAAATAACACAAACTCTGATATACCAGTAATATGGTACTAGTTGACGCAGGTAAATAGGGATCTTTTATATCCAAGACAGCAAATAACACAAACTCTGATATACCAGTAATATGGTACTAGTTGACGCAGGTAAATAGGGATCTTTTATATCCAAGACAGCAAATAACACAAACTCTGATATACCAGTAATATGGTACTAGTTGACGCAGGTAAATAGGGATCTTTTATATCCAAGACAGCAAATAACACAAACTCTGATATACCAGTAATATGGTACTAGTTGACGCAGGTAAATAGGGATCTTTTATATCCAAGACAGCAAATAACACAAACTCTGATATACCAGTAATATGGTACTAGTTGACGCAGGTAAATAGGGATCTTTTATATCCAAGACAGCAAATAACACAAACTCTGATATACCAGTAATATGGTACTAGTTGACGCAGGTAAATAGGGATCTTTTATATCCAAGACAGCAAATAACACAAACTCTGATATACCAGTAATATGGTACTAGTTGACGCAGGTAAATAGGGATCTTTTATATCCAAGACAGCAAATAACACAAACTCTGATATACCAGTAATATGGTACTAGTTGACGCAGGTAAATAGGGATCTTTTATATCCAAGACAGCAAATAACACAAACTCTGATATACCAGTAATATGGTACTAGTTGACGCAGGTAAATAGGGATCTTTTATATCCAAGACAGCAAATAACACAAACTCTGATATACCAGTAATATGGTACTAGTTGACGCAGGTAAATAGGGATCTTTTATATCCAAGACAGCAAATAACACAAACTCTGATATACCAGTAATATGGTACTAGTTGACGCAGGTAAATAGGGATCTTTTATATCCAAGACAGCAAATAACACAAACTCTGATATACCAGTAATATGGTACTAGTTGACGCAGGTAAATAGGGATCTTTTATATCCAAGACAGCAAATAACACAAACTCTGATATACCAGTAATATGGTACTAGTTGACGCAGGTAAATAGGGATCTTTTATATCCAAGACAGCAAATAACACAAACTCTGATATACCAGTAATATGGTACTAGTTGACGCAGGTAAATAGGGATCTTTTATATCCAAGACAGCAAATAACACAAACTGTGATATACCAGTAATATGGTACTAGTTGACGCAGGTAAATAGGGATCTTTTATATCCAAGACAGCAAATAACACAAACTCTGATATACCAGTAATATGGTACTAGTTGACGCAGGTAAATAGGGATCTTTTATATCCAAGACAGCAAATAACACAAACTCTGATATACCAGTAATATGGTACTAGTTGACGCAGGTAAATAGGGATCTTTTATATCCAAGACAGCAAATAACACAAACTCTGATATACCAGTAATATGGTACTAGTTGACGCAGGTAAATAGGGATCTTTTATATCCAAGACAGCAAATAACACAAACTCTGATATACCAGTAATATGGTACTAGTTGACGCAGGTAAATAGGGATCTTTTATATCCAAGACAGCAAATAACACAAACTCTGATATACCAGTAATATGGTACTAGTTGACGCAGGTAAATAGGGATCTTTTATATCCAAGACAGCAAATAACACAAACTGTGATATACCAGTAATATGGTACTAGTTGACGCAGGTAAATAGGGATCTTTTATATCCAAGACAGCAAATAACACAAACTCTGATATACCAGTAATATGGTACTAGTTGACGCAGGTAAATAGGGATCTTTTAATATCCAAGACAGCAAATAACACAAACTCTGATAAACCAGTAATATGGTACTAGTTGACGCAGGTAAATAGGGATCTTTTATATCCAAGACAGCAAATAACACAAACTGTGATATACCAGTAATATGGTACTAGTTGACGCAGGTAAATAGGGATCTTTTATATCCAAGACAGCAAATAACACAAACTCTGATATACCAGTAATATGGTACTAGTTGACGCAGGTAAATAGGGATCTTTTATATCCAAGACAGCAAATAACACAAACTCTGATATACCAGTAATATGGTACTAGTTGACGCAGGTAAATAGGGATCTTTTATATCCAAGACAGCAAATAACACAAACTCTGATATACCAGTAATATGGTACTAGTTGACAGCAGGTAAATAGGGTTGACGCAGGTATCTTTTTATATCCAAGACAGCAAATAACACAAACTCTGATATACCAGTAATATGGTACTAGTTGACGCAGGTAAATAGGGATCTTTTATATCCAAGACAGCAAATAACACAAACTCTGATATACCAGTAATATGGTACTAGTTGACGCAGGTAAATAGGGATCTTTTATATCCAAGACAGCAAATAACACAAACACTGATAAACCAGTAATATGGTACTGTTGATAGGTAAATAGGGATCAGTAAGACAGCAAATATGGTACTAGTTGACGCAGGTAAATAGGGATCTTTTATATCCAAGACAGCAAATAACACAAACTCTGATATACCAGTAATATGGTACTAGTTGACGCAGGTAAATAGGGATCTTTTATATCCAAGACAGCAAATAACACAAACTCTGATATACCAGTAATATGGTACTAGTTGACGCAGGTAAATAGGGATCTTTTATATCCAAGACAGCAAATAACACAAACTCTGATATACCAGTAATATGGTACTAGTTGACGCAGGTAAATAGGGATCTTTTATATCCAAGACAGCAAATAACACAAACTCTGATATACCAGTAATATGGTACTAGTTGACGCAGGTAAATAGGGATCTTTTATATCCAAGACAGCAAATAACACAAACTGTGATATACCAGTAATATGGTACTAGTTGACGCAGGTAAATAGGGATCTTTTATATCCAAGACAGCAAATAACACAAACTCTGATATACCAGTAATATGGTACTAGTTGACGCAGGTAAATAGGGATCTTTTCTATCCAAGACAGCAAATAACACAAACTCTGATAAACCAGTAATATGGTACTAGTTGACACAGGTAAATAGGGATCTTTTATATCCAAGACAGCAAATAACACAAACTGTGATATACCAGTAATATGGTACTAGTTGACGCAGGTAAATAGGGATCTTTTATATCCAAGACAGCAAATAACACAAACTCTGATATACCAGTAATATGGTACTAGTTGACGCAGGTAAATAGGGATCTTTTATATCCAAGACAGCAAATAACACAAACTCTGATATACCAGTAATATGGTACTAGTTGACGCAGGTAAATAGGGATCTTTTATATCCAAGACAGCAAATAACACAAACTGTGATATACCAGTAATATGGTACTAGTTGACGCAGGTAAATATCTTTTATATCCAAGACAGCAAATAACACGTTGACGTAGGTAAATAGGGATCTTTTATATCCAAGACAGCAAATAACACAAACTCTGATATACCAGTAATATGGTAATAGTTGACGCAGGTAAATAGGGATCTTTTATATCCCAGACAGCAAATAACACAAACTCTGATAAATCAGTAATACTAGTTGACGTAGGTAAATAGGGATCTTTTATATCCAAGACAGCAAATAACACAAACTCTGATAAGCCAGTAATATGACTAGTTGACGCAGGTAAATAGGGATCTTTTATATCCAAGACAGCAAATAACACAACTGTGATATACCAGTAATATGGTACTAGTTGACGCAGGTAAATAGGGATCTTTTATATCCAAGACAGCAAATAACACAAACTGTGATATACCAGTAATATGGTACTAGTTGACGCAGGTAAATAGGGATCTTTTATATCCAAGACAGCAAATAACACAAACTCTGATATACCAGTAATATGGTACTAGTTGACGCAGGTAAATAGGGATCTTTTATATCCAAGACAGCAAATAACACAAACTGTGATATACCAGTAATATGGTACTAGTTGACGCAGGTAAATAGGGATCTTTTATATCCAAGACAGCAAATAACACAAACTGTGATATACCAGTAATATGGTACTAGTTGACGCAGGTAAATAGGGATCTTTTATATCCAAGACAGCAAATAACACAAACTCTGATATACCAGTAATATGGTACTAGTTGACGCAGGTAAATAGGGATCTTTTATATCCAAGACAGCAAATAACACAAACTCTGATATACCAGTACAGTTGACAAAATAGGGATCTTTTACACAGCAAATAACTCTGATATACCAGTAATATGGTACTAGTTGACGCAGGTAAATAGGGATCTTTTATATCCAAGACAGCAAATAACACAAACTCTGATATACCAGTAATATGGTACTAGTTGACGCAGGTAAATAGGGATCTTTTATATCCAAGACAGCAAATAACACAAACTCTGATATACCAGTAATATGGTACTAGTTGACGCAGGTAAATAGGGATCTTTTATATCCAAGACAGCAAATAACACAAACTCTGATATACCAGTAATATGGTACTAGTTGACGCAGGTAAATAGGGATCTTTTATATCCAAGACAGCAAATAACACAAACTCTGATATACCAGTAATATGGTACTAGTTTTATACGCAGGTAAATAGGGATCTTTTATATCCAAGACAGCAAATAACACAAACTCTGATATACCAGTAATATGGTACTAGTTGACGCAGGTAAATAGGGATCTTTTATATCCAAGACAGCAAATAACACAAACAACCAAACTCTGATATACCAGTAATATGGTACTAGTTGACGCAGGTAAATAGGGATCTTTTATATCCAAGACAGCAAATAACACAAACTCTCTGATATACTAGTAATATGGTACTAGTTGACGCAGGTAAATAGGGATCTTTTATATCCAAGACAGCAAATAACACAAACTCTGATATACCAGTAATATGGTACTAGTTGACGCAGGTAAATAGGGATCTTTTATATCCAAGACAGCAAATAACACAAACTCTGATATACCAGTAATATGGTACTAGTTGACGCAGGTAAATAGGGATCTTTTATATCCAAGACAGCAAATAACACAAACTCTGATATACCAGTAATATGGTACTAGTTGACGCAGGTAAATAGGGATCTTTTATATCCAAGACAGCAAATAACACAAACTCTGATATACCAGTAATATGGTACTAGTTGACGCAGGTAAATAGGGATCTTTTATATCCAAGACAGCAAATAACACAAACTCTGATAAACCAGTAATATGGTACTAGTTGACGCAGGTAAATAGGGATCTTTTATATCCAAGACAGCAAATAACACAAACTCTGATATACCAGTAATATGGTACTAGTTGACGCAGGTAAATAGGGATCTTTTATATCCAAGACAGCAAATAACACAAACTCTGATAACCAGTAATATGGTACTAGTTGACGCAGGTAAATATGGATCTTTTATATCCAGGACAGAAATAACACAAACTCTATAATACCTCCGTTAATGTACTAAAACACGCAGGTAAATATTAGATCTTTGCTATCCAAGACAGCAAATAACACTGTATAAGAATAATATCCCAGTAATACTTGTACTAGTTGACGCAGGTAAATAGGGATCTTTTTCATATGTAAGACCTCTAACCCGAGCTCTGATATACCAAAAATAGCCGGGCACTAGTTGTTCTCGTACAGGTAAAGTAATCTTTTATATCCAAGCCCGCGCTAACACAAACTCTGATATACCTGTAATAATCCTCAAAAAGTTGATTCAGGTCTATATTACCTGTAATAATTAAAAAACAGCAAATACCTCAATAATGATAAACCACCACCTCTATAATAGTTGTAATAATTAGAAAAAACACTTTTCTATAATACCTCAGCAATTAGAAAACACCACCTCTATAATACCTGTAATAATGGTAAAAACACACAGGTATAATACCTGTAATAATCAGAAAAACATCACCTCTATAATACCTGTAATAATCAGAAAAACATCACCTCTATAATACCTGTAATAATTAGAAAAACACCACCTCTATAATACCTGTAATAATCAGAAAAACACCACCTCTATAATACCTGTAATAATCAGAAAAACACTACCTCTATAATACCTGGAATAAGAAAACACCACCTCTATAATACCTGTAATAATTAGAAAAACATCACCTCTATAATACCTGTAATAATCAGAAAAACACCACCTCTATAATACCTCTATAATAACTGTAATAACCTCCATAATACCTGTTTTTGCAATTTCCAAGATATATACTGCATTAACTTTCTTATGACATTACCAAATGACTGAACCGAACCAAATGTTTCGTAAGAAATCGATGGGAATAAGGCAGATATTGTAAATAGCTACCTTTCTTTAAATTCTGTTGTTGTTGTTGTTTTTTATTCTCAGTATGCTGTCTTGTCTCTCGTTCATTTTCTTTTAGAGCTATTAAAAGGGCAATCTCATAGTTACATAATACATTTCCAAAAATTATTATTATTATTTTATTTAACTTTTGAAATGTAAAGATTATTCTTGAATTAAATTACATGCCCATGAAATATTACAACCAAATAACTTCATTTACAGGTAAAAAAGAATTATATCATTACAAAATTCATTTCAGGTGACCAACAGTTAATTGTGTGAAATCACATTTTATATTTGAGTTGCAATTCCACAAGGACAAAGGATTGGCTGTTTTGCTGATGCAAACTGTTTATGTACCTTACAATTTTAGCTAAGAATTCATGGTAAACCACTGTGGCAGTAAGGTGTAATGTTGATTTATTTTTCTGAGTTAATTATGAACGATTATGTATGAAATCATCTAATGTGTAGTTATTTATCATAAATAAATGTAAAAATAGCAGAATAAGTCATTTGCCACTACATGTATGAAACTGCAATTCTAAATTTGTGTTACTGGTAATTATTATTGAACATAAAAGATATTGTTTACAATAAACGGTGCTGTACCTATATTAATCTAAGGTAATGAAACAATGTCTAACTGACATCACAAGCAATACATTATATCTAATGAAACAAATTCTATGTCCATCTGACGTCAAAAGCTATACAATATATATCTTGAAGTATAAGGTTATATGCATTGATGCTTGTGAAACTGCTATCATCTATTTAAAAACAGTGTTAACTGAATCATGATTATTTTATTTTAGTGAAATAGACATCTTTAGATTAACTTCTAAGGAGTGACAGTATTATTCATTTCTTGAAAACACCTTTTTTTTCTTCTATAGTTTTACACAGATATGATAATAAAGAAATTATAAAACTTACAAGTGCAAAGGTCAAGAACATTCTAAAACTTATTGTTAATTTTTTTTATAGCACTCACTCTAGTTTGGGAATTAACACATTTCACAATCTTACATTATGCCTCCAAGAAATATGACAATGGAAAATAATGTATGTGTTAATATGTTGCATCAGTTACTAACGGGGGAGTTACGTCAGTTACCAATAACTTTTAATTCTTGGTGTGCCCACTTAGATTATTATGTTGCCATGTCGTGTAACCATGGCACAATTAAGAGAATATAAAACAAATATAATATTCAAAAGGTAACTGACGCAACGAGGTCATGCTATAAGTTCAAGTTTTTATTCATAAAAATATACTCTAAATTTATTAATTTGTGTTTTTGGGGGAATTACCATTAAGATCTTAGAAACAAAATGCAATACTTACCTTTATCATATTCATCCAATTGTAATGACATTTTAAAAAAAAGATTTCAGTGCAATTTGGGTTCTATTCTTAGGAGGAAATAGCACAAATTAAAGATGGCCACCAGGTCACATGACACAGTTTTGAATTAAAACCCGAGTTTTTATGTTTTATTTATTATTAACAAATAATTCTATGTAAAAAAAAAAAGGCATAACAGGGGGGAAAAAATTGACTCCAGAGGTATCAATTTTTCGTGGAATTGCCCTTTAATGTTGTGATGTGTTGTAATAATAGTATTTCAATGACATCATTTTGCATGTCCTTACAATAACAATAAACTGGGTATAGACGTTTCAGTTTTAAGAATGCTGGGGCAATTTCAATGCAAAATTGCTAATGAATTTTTAATTTTTTTTTACATTATTAAATTAATGTACTTGGCTGTGTTTGAAGAAAATCTTGTAATAAAAGTTTTTTGAGGTATTTACGAAATATGAATTTCAAGTGAAATTACGATGAGAGATGTTATATATCTTGGTGTACAAAGCCAAAATAAGTGTCCAAAAGGCGACTCTCGTCGACGTTAGTTACAGTTCAGGTGATTTGGCTACTCTGGCTGTTACAGCATGTTGCCTTCATCCCTGTATTTAAAAAGAGCATTTAATTTACAGTTTCATTACAATTTTTGGTTTTAAAAAAACCCCTACCCCCCCCCCCCCCAAAAAAAAAATACCCAAACATTGTGAGAGTTGGTATAAACGTATTTAGTATATATAGTTAACAAACCAATTCATTGGTTCCATTTTTACAGAAATGTACAGGTTGCTTACCTTCAGATGCAAAGAGTTGTCTGGATGCAGTCTGCATTGGACCTTCGGACATCTTTGATCTTGCATCTTCAAACGCAGCCTTAAAACTGTCGGCAATTTCGGCCGTCTTGAAGCGAATGGTAAACTGTTCAATTTTCGGCTCGTCGTCGGAGAAATCCTGTGCATACCAGATCCACGCTTTGCCATCGGACCTCGGCATCTGATTGAGCTGGAGGTCGGAGGTTATCATGTGGTTCAAGCACAGCTTCAGGACCTGCTCCCGCCTCATCAGGATGCGGATCTTCTTCGTCAGTCTGTTCTCCAGTATCTTCACATTGCCCAGTCCACGTTCCTTCCACTCCCCGTTGTCGAACCTGTACAGCTTGGCCCGGTGTTCAAACAAAACTGATTCGTCCTCTTCGCCCGTTTTCACCTCGATCTTATCCGGAAGTTGAACGACCGGTTCGAAATAGATGTGCGAGTCCCCTCCTTCCTTGTTGATGTACAAACCATGTTCGTCCACCACGGGAGATTTGGGAGATGGGGGAATGCTCGATTTGTCTTTAGACGTCGGCGAGAAAGAAAACTGGAAAGACGACGCTTTACCGTCCGAGGAAACGTTCTTCTGATCCTTGGTTGGCGTGGTAACTTTACCCAGATTGAATTGGAAGCCTCCTGACTTTACAGCTCCTCCAAAGTTAAAACCTCCGGTCTTCGCTGCAGGTGCGAAACTGAATCTGTCAGAGGTTGGGCTCGGTTCTTCGTCAGCAATCAGCAATGCTGCCAAAGTGGATCCAAACGTGAATCCTCCAGACGATGATGGACCCTTTGAATCTGCAGTCGTTCCTTCTGGTTTATTTGCTTTGAACAAAGAATCAATTGGCTGGTCCTTTGACTGAGCTTTGCCAAACGTGAATCCCCCAGCACTCCCAAATTTGAAACCGCCTCCACCTGAAATACCTTCTGCTTGACTCTGAGACTTCTGCTCAATGTCCTCTTTGTTTATTCCCAGTTTTAATGTCTGACAAGCTGGACACTGATGGACATTGGCATCATTCCTGCAATAACAGCCGGTGCATTCCCAAATTCCAGGCTTTGGCTTGAACTTGTCGTCAGCAAAGGAAATCTCTTGTATCGAGATCTGCCCAATGCTCAGCTCTGCTTTTTTGTATGTCTCTGTATTAAGCAACACGTTCTCTACCTGCAGGTCTGGCAGTTGTAAGTCTTCCATGAGTGATTTACCTTTCTTCTTCAATGATTTGGTCATCTCAATAAATTCCACGTCTCGGGCAAATAACAGCGCCTGCTGACAATACAAGACGTGTTCTGCTTTCAGCTCTTCTGACTTCTCAACCAGTGCAAGTTGTTCATCTCTCTTGGCCTTTTGTTTAGCTACATTTTCCATAACCTTTTTTTTCAGGGTCTTTGAAGTTTTTTCAACCTTTTCCACGAGTTTACTGGAATGTTCATCAATATCCTTCATAACCTGCTCTTGTATTTTATCTAGCTTAGCATTCTGCCCTACAACCTTGCTTTTGTATTCTGTACGTAATTCTGATGCTTTCTTCAGAGCTTCTAATGAGGAACTGATTTTCTTCTTGTTGGCATCACAAAATTCTCTGAGGTCACAAATATCGTGTTCTTTGTGAGACACGAGGGCACAAGTAGTGCACATTGCTTTCTCACACGCCTCACCCTTGCAGTACACATCAATATTCTTCTCGCCATGAACAGGACACATGTTGGGTTTTTTAAGAAACTTACGTGGTGTGTTAACTAATTCTGTTAAAGGAACTGGCTTGTGTTGTTCTAAAAACCTTGCATGCCATCTGTCACAGGTCTCACAAAGGTATTTCTCACACTCTAGACACCGGACAATGGCCTTGTTGTTGTCAGGACATTGGTAACACAGCACATCGCCGAGCTTTTTCTTAAAACCAATATATTCCACCATGTGCATTAACATGCTGTTTTGCCGAAATGAGGATTTGATGGAACCTTGGACCGGCCAAATCTTTCGGCACTTGGGACATTTCACCCCTTGTGCAGCTGCTCCCCACATTTTTTCGAGACAGTCACAACAAAAGGTATGGAGGCAGGGTAGAGTTCTTGGAGTTCTAACTCCGTCATCAAAATTATCCAGACAGATTTCACACGTGGCGAATTCCTCTCGTATTTCAAGTATAGGTACGACGATGTTTTCTGCCATGATGTATTTAGTTTTATGTTTCACGTCTCTGTTATTCGTCTACCTGTGAGTTGTCTTCAGTGGTTACCTGGACCAGACATCCAGGTGCGTACAGAATATAACAGTATACCTGGTCACTGATCACATGTATAGCAGCCTACATGTAATCTCGGAGGAATATACAAGCGAAATGATTTGGAGTGGTTAATCTCTTCACAGGTCTAATACCACTTTTTAACCAGTGTTCTTCTTTCTGAAACGTTTGTAAAAGTCATTATTAAAATAGTGCGTGCACCTCTAATCTGCTGTAATGGGTTGGTGGTAAATAAGGAAATTAAAACTGCAATCTCGCCTCGCCATATATAATAATATCATTTACTATGTTGCAGAAAACAAACACAACTCGAGTATTATCGTTATCAACGCTCATCATCAGCTACATTTACCTCCACACAACATATACACGTCTGTCACCAAATATTTTAATTTCTTTGTGACACAAAACAAGGACAATCTGTTCACTTTTGAGTATTAAAATTGATAATCGTTGTTGTTATGTCACCTAGATTATAGCGACAACGGTCAAAGGATATTCACTATAATGGCATGTAACTGTAAGAAAATAAATGTTGATGCTCTATATTTTAAATGGTTAAAATTTACTAAAGATCACAGAGACATAGAAAAATGTAGTGGAAAGCACATATCACTGGAACGAGAAATAGATGGGGGCCCACAGACGGTGATCAATCCCAGACTGACCGTGCATCAAGCGAGTGCTTTAACACTGGGTTACAGGTCAGGTCAGGTCAGAGTGATGAACGTGCACATTCAGAGCAAGCTGTTGTAGCGCACGCCTGTTCTAGGCACATGTGCCGGCCACGGCCGCTTCCTCTGTCCAGGACAGGGAAGGGTGGGGTGGAGGACGTTCTGCACTACCAGGTGCAAGAGAGCACCAGCAGCCCAACGTTCCGCCCCTCCTTTATATACAGAGAGGCAAAAAACCACCTGCCCGGTTTCTATGGTCCTGGGGTTGAGAGAGAGGAAACCCGCTGTGGTCCATGTACGTACTTCTAAAGTACAGAATAAAGCATCTTTTATACGCATTTCCCCATAACCAGGATCGTACATACCACGGCCTTTGATGTCCCAGTCGTGGGGTACTGATTGTGACGGGATACAATATCAGACTTCCAGGGGACGAGTCGTGGCATCCAGGAACGTGTTTTTTTCTTTTGGTACTGGGGGGGTTTGAGAGACTATCGGGTAAATATCACATGGACCAATTCCTCAAGGGCATCCCATTGGGAAAAGGGTGGTACTGGAATACTGGTACTGGGCAGGAGTCATCTGACCGCCCCCCCCCCCTTTGGATCATCGTACCATAGCCGAGCGCTCTACCATTGGGCTAAAGTTCGTCCCTGTTAACTTAATCACAGTTGGTGACGTGACTTACCTGTGGTTCGTCGTTTTGATTGTCTGGAGAGAGAAATGTCGTTCGTCGCGTAAATACAACTAAAGTCAACCGTACTGAAATGGCGAACCGTTTGTTATTAACAAAACACTAAGCTATACACGATCACACGGTCGAACCAGCTGAAAACGCCTTCAACGTGTCTCGTCATGTCGGTAGTATAGTTCCTTGAAAACGAAGTGAAAGTAGGACATCAGGGTTGCGTTCAGCCAGACAGAGCAGAAAAAACGTCCGCTAGACTGGTCAAATAGTTCAGGAACGTCAAATAGTTCGATAAAGTTAGCGAAACGTTCGCTGACTGAACTTGGGGCGGTTATAAGTAAGGTACATGATACTGTACACAGTTGTAGGTCCAAACGTTATCTAGCATTACAGGGGGTTGGTGGGTGTAGTTGACTGCTTTGCGTAACGCACTTTTTAAAACATTTACTAAAATCTTTTGTTGTTATTTTATAAACGCTCTATCACGGTGACAATGTTTAACGTTGGTAGTTAGACGTATACACAAAATAAGGATTATAAATCGAGTTCAAATGCGTATAAGATCCCAAATCACAAAACAGTATGTTAAAATTATATTTGGGCCTACATCCATCGCATGATTTGTTTGTGATCGGAAGGGGGATGGGGGGGGGGGGGGGGGGGTCCCAAGCGTTACGTAATATTTTGGTGGAAAGAAGGAAATGTTTTATTTAACGACGCACTCAACACATTTATTTACGGTTATATGGCGTCAGACATGGTTAAGGATCACACAGATATAGCGAGGAAACCCGCTGTCGCCACTTCATGGCTTACTCTTTTCGATTAGCAGCAAGGGATCTTTTATATGCACCACCCCACAGACAGGATAGTACATACCACGGCCTTTGTTACACCAGTTGTGGAGCACTGGCTGGAACGAGAAATAGCCCAATGAGGCCACCGACGGGGATCGATCCTAAACCTACCGCGCATTTTTTTTTTTTTTTTTTTTGGATGGGGGGGGGGGTATATGGCCTAGCGTTACGGAACGTTACTTGAGGGAGGGAGGGTATCTACAGACAGACGACATATTATACGTCATGAATAATACACTTACTATCTTGTGCACATTTTCAATGTTCTTTGACGTTACTTTTTCCGCTGCTCAAGCAAAAAAAAAGAACAAATTTGACGTTTTTCGTGGACCACCAGGCGTGTATGCTGGAGGGGAAATTCAGGTTGGAAACCACCCACCCCTCGTTGCAGCCGAATTTTGTTTTTCTAATATATAATTTTCAGGTCAACCAAGATATTATATGTCCACCACTAAAACCAAATATATTTATTGTATTCATCTGGTAACACAAATTGGGGAGGGAGGTGCGAATGCCCACCACCCTCTCGCTGGACCCACCTGGTCTGTCATGTATCGTCAGCAGGCCGTTTCTTGACCAGGAGCGATTCCACGAGAGGGTGGGGGGTGGTGTTGTTCACCCTGCTTCTTAATTTTTTTTAAACCCATTTTATTAAAGTGTTTATCCGTAAGCGCAAAACGTTGGTTTTGTTTTTGTTTTCATGTAGAAATACTTCGGTGCAAGCTGAGGTTAACAGTTGTTTAATGACACCACTAGAGTACACTGATTTATTAATCATTAGCTATTGGATGTCAAACATTTGGTAAATTTAACATACTTTTTGAGAGGAAACCCACTACATTTGTTCATTAGTAGTAAGTGATCTTTTAAATGCACCATCCCACAGAGGATAGCACATACCACAGCCTTTGATATACCAGTCGTGGTGCACTAGCTGGAATGAAAAATAGCTCTTTGTGCCCACTGATGGGGATCGATCTTAGACCAACCACACATTAGGCGAGTGTGTTACTACTTGACTACATCCCTCCCCCTTAATGCAATCTATCGCCCTGTGAATCAAACTGCATTCTTGTCCATTGGGTCGGCCATAGTCAAAGAGAACAGTGAGCGTGTTACTACTTGACTACATCCCTCCCCCTTAATGCAATCTATCGCCCTATGAATCAAACTGCATTCTTGTCCATTGGGTCGGCCATAGTGAAAGAGAACAGTGAGCGTGTTACTACTTGACTACATCCCTCCCCCTTAATGCAATCTATCGCCCTATGAATCAAACTGCATTCTTGTCCATTGGGTCGGCCATAGTGAAAGAGAACAGCGAGTGTTACTACTTGACTACATCCCTCCCCCTTAATGCAATCTATCGCCCTATGAATCAAACTGCATTCTTGTCCATTGGGTCGGCCATAGTAGAACAGCGAGTGGTACTACTTGACTACATCCCTCCCCCTTAATGCAATCTATCGCCCTATGAATCAAACTGCATTCTTGTCCATTGGGTCGGCCATAGTGAAAGAGAACAGTGAGCGTGTTACTACTTGACTACATCCCTCCCCCTTAATGCAATCTATCGCCCTATGAATCAAACTGCATTCTTGTCCATTGGGTCGGCCATAGTGAAAGAGAACAGCGAGTGTTACTACTTGACTACATCCCTCCCCCTTAATGCAATCTATCGCCCTATGAATCAAACTGCATTCTTGTCCATTGGGTCGGCCATAGTGAAAGAGAACAGTGAGCGTGTTACTACTTGACTACATCCCTCCCCCTTAATGTAATCTATCGCCCTATGAATCAAACTGCATTCTTGTCCATTGGGTCGGCCATAGTGAAAGAGAACAGTGAGCGTGTTACTACTTGACTACATCCCTCCCCCTTAATGCAATCTATCGCCCTATGAATCAAACTGCATTCTTGTCCATTGGGTCGGCCATAGTGAAAGAGAACAGCGAGTGTTACTACTTGACTACATCCCTCCCCCTTAATGCAATCTATCGCCCTATGAATCAAACTGCATTCTTGTCCATTGGGTCGGCCATAGTGAAAGAGAACAGCGAGTGGTACTACTTGACTACATCCCTCCCCCTTAATGCAATCTATCGCCCTATGAATCAAACTGCATTCTTGTCCATTGGGTCGGCCATAGTGAAAGAGAACAGTGAGCGTGTTACTACTTGACTACATCCCTCCCCCTTAATGTAATCTATCGCCCTATGAATCAAACTGCATTCTTGTCCATTGGGTCGGCCATAGTGAAAGAGAACAGCGAGTGTTACTACTTGACTACATCCCTCCCCCTTAATGCAATCTATCGCCCTATGAATCAAACTGCATTCTTGTACATTGGGTCGGCCATAGTGAAAGAGAACAGCGAGTGTTACTACTTGACTACATCCCTCCCCCTTAATGCAATCTATCGCCCTATGAATCAAACTGCATTCTTGTCCATTGGGTCGGCCATAGTGAAAGAGAACAGTGAGCGTGTTACTACTTGACTACATCCCTCCCCCTTAATGTAATCTATCGCCCTATGAATCAAACTGCATTCTTGTCCATTGGGTCGGCCATAGTGAAAGAGAACAGTGAGCGTGTTACTACTTGACTACATCCCTCCCCCTTAATGTAATCTATCGCCCTATGAATCAAACTGCATTCTTGTCCATTGGGTTGGCCATAGTGAAAGAGAACAGTGAGCGTGTTACTACTTGACTACATCCCTCCCCCTTAATGTAATTTATCGCCCTATGAATCAAACTGCATTCTTGTCCATTGGGTCGGCCATAGTGAAAGAGAACAGCGAGCGTGTTACTACTTGACTACATCCCTCCCCCTTAATGCAATCTATCGCCCTGTGAATCAAACTGCATTCTTGTCCATTGGGTCGGCCATAGTGAAAGAGAACAGCGAGTGTTACTACTTGACTACATCCCTCCCCCTTAATGCAATCTATCGCCCTATGAATCAAACTGCATTCTTGTCCATTGGGTCGGCCATAGTGAAAGAGAACAGCGAGTGTTACTACTTGACTACATCCCTCCCCCTTAATGCAATCTATCGCCCTATGAATCAAACTGCATTCTTGTCCATTGGGTCGGCCATAGTGAAAGAGAACAGCGAGCGTGTTACTACTTGACTACATCCCTCCCCCTTAATGCAATCTATCGCCCTATGAATCAAACTGCATTCTTGTCCATTGGGTCGGCCATAGTGAAAGAGAACAGCGAGTGTTACTACTTGACTACATCCCTCCCCCTTAATGCAGTCTATCGCCCTGTGAATCAAACTGCATTCTTGTCCATTGGGTCGGCCATAGTGAAAGAGAACAGCGAGTGTTACTACTTGACTACATGCCTCCCCCTTAATGTAATCTATCGCCCTGTGAATCAAACTGCATTCTTGTCCATTGGGTCGGCCATAGTGAAAGAGAACAGCGAGTGTTACTACTTGACTACATCCCTCCCCCTTAATGTAATCTATCGCCCTATGAATCAAGCTGCATTCTTGTCCATTGGGTCGGCCATAGTGAAAGAGAACAGTGAGTGTTACTACTTGACTACATCCCTCCCCCTTAATGTAATCTATCGCCCTATGAATCAAACTGCATTCTTGTCCATTGGGTCGGCCATAGTGAAAGAGAACAGCGAGCGTGTTACTACTTGACTACATCCCTCCCCCTTAATGCAATCTATCGCCCTATGAATCAAACTGCATTCTTGTCCATTGGGTCGGCCATAGTGAAAGAGAACAGCGAGCGTGTTACTACTTGACTACATCCCTCCCCCTTAATGCAATCTATCGCCCTATGAATCAAACTGCATTCTTGTCCATTGGGTCGACCATAGTGAAAGAGAACAGCGAGTGTTACTACTTGACTACATCCCTCCCCCTTAATGCAATCTATCGCCCTATGAATCAAACTGCATTCTTGTCCATTGGGTCGGCCATAGTGAAAGAGAACAGCGAGTGTTACTACTTGACTACATCCCTCCCCCTTAATGTAATCTATCGCCCTGTGAATCAAACTGCATTCTTGTCCATTGGGTCGGCCATAGTGAAAGAGAACAGCGAGTGTTACTACTTGACTACATCCCTCCCCCTTAATGCAGTCTATCGCCCTGTGAATCAAACTGCATTCTTGTCCATTGGGTCGGCCATAGTGAAAGAGAACAGCGAGTGTTACTACTTGACTACATCCCTCCCCCTTAATGTAATCTATCGCCCTATGAATCAAACTGCATTCTTGTCCATTGGGTCGGCCATAGTGAAAGAGAACAGCGAGTGTTACTACTTGACTACATCCCTCCCCCTTAATGTAATCTATCGCCCTATGAATCAAACTGCATTCTTGTCCATTGGGTCGGCCATAGTGAAAGAGAACAGCGAGTGTTACTACTTGACTACATCCCTCCCCC
>NC_054699.1:10312158-10343679 GCF_016097555.1 Gigantopelta aegis | reverse complement strand
AGCATGGAATCTTGAGCTCCGATATTTCCTTGGAGATGTGGTCTTTCAGTATGCTATTTTCATGTCCCAAAGATATGTGGCAGTGTTTCGACACTTTGGTTATATGATAGCTTCTTGCACCCTTTTGCGTTTCTTTTTTTGAAGAGTATATATCTATTTGACCTGTCATTGACAGGAGTAGCATCCTGAACATACAAGTTATCCCCAAGACATATAACCTATAACTAGGTACAGACGTAAATCACAACCAGAGCATAAATCGCAACCAGATCAATATGGAACTAATTGATGATGAACTGGGTTCGGAAAGAACCTCAACATAAGAAGGTTTTATGCAGTAACTGGATGTGACAGAAAAGGGCAAATTGGTGGTATTGGCAAACAATATTATTGGATGTATTCGGGGAAAGATCCACCAGCTATATCTGAAGCTCTTAGCCAGTTTGGCATTGGTAATGAACCCTACAAAGATGTCAGTAAAAATGTGAATATTTTACTGCATGGTTCTAAGGTGATTTGTTCAACTGATGCAGCTATTATGAGAGGCAAGACGTTTAAGAAGCCATCACCAAACCAAAGTGGAAACATTGCCACATATCTCTGGGACATGGAAACAGCATACCCAAAGAGCACATCCCCAAGAAAATGTCAAGGAGAATAAAATACATTGGATGTGCACGCTGCACCAGAGGATGTGATGTAACTGATCAGATGCAACTGTGGTGTCACTAAGTGTTCAGGTAGATGAACCTGAAAGAAATACAACCTGCAATGTACAGAACTCTACAAGTGTTACTGGTGAGGATTGCTGCAATACACGTGTCATTACAAAGCAGATACCCAGTCAGGGGTCACATTGGAAATAAATTATTTTAAGCCAATTTTCAGATATGTAGAACATTTGAAATTATTAGAACGTGAAATTATTAAAACGTGGTAAATTTAAACAACATTTTATTTACCAGATACTAAATGTAGTAGCCAGTTCATATAAAAATTGGAATTAGCTAATTGTGAATTGCAGTTTACAATTGGTATGTTCCTCTATTTTATTACTTTAAAATCTGAAAGAAGAATGTCATTAGTAATGCAATATTTTAATTATGTCAAATAAAATGTATGTGGACTGGGACAATAATTAACCAAATGATTAAATTGGTGGCCATTTTGAATTTCTATATGGCTACCATTTTGAATTTCCAGGTGGTGTCGATGACAGGTGGATAGTTATAAAAACATCACCAATTAATTCACTGATCCTAGAAATGTACATAGACAAACATAATTGTGCTTCTACGTCAACTGGGAGTTAAGATATATGAAAATTACATTAAAATGGTGGCCATTTTGAATTTCAAGATGGTTGTCATGATTGGATAACAAAAAATAATTACCAATAAATTCATGACTACAGACATCTACATAGACAAAAAATACCGGTATTGTGTTTCTGTTAACCGGGAGTTTTGATATATGAAAAAAATATATTGAAATGGTTGCCATTTTGAAATTCCAGATGGCTGCCTGAGTCAGACAACAATTTGTTTTTGTACAAATTCATTCAGAGGGCTCATATATGTAAAGAGATACCTAAATTGTTGTTGTGGGTCAACTGAGAGTAAAGATATATAAAGATATTTAAATGACGGCCATTTTGAATTTCAAGATGGCGGTCATGTCCAAATGGCTAAATAAAATGTTATCAGCTAGTTCACTGACCTCAAAAGTATAAATAGACACAAGAAAATGTATTTCTACGCTAAATGGCAGTAAAGATGTATGACAAATACCCTAAAATGATAGCTATTTTGAATTTCAAGGTGGCTGCCATGATCAAATGACTGAAAAAAACATGCTATCAATGGATTTCTAACTCTGAATGGTCTTACAAATAAAAAGAAATACATTTTATTGACGAGCAAAAAAAATGCATTTACATAACTCCCTGGACTACTACTTCGGCAAAAAAAGTAAGTCATAATTTTCCATTCTCTCTCTGTCTCCCCCCCCCCCCCCCTCTCTCTCTCTCTCTCTCTCTCTCTCTCTCTCTCTCTCTCTCTCTCTCTCTCTCTCTCTCTCTCGTACGCTCAGAAGGTCATTCAATTAAGCAATATTATTTGTTTTCATGCTAAAAGGATCTGTACAGCCAAATAACCGATTTATGTGATAAACCTACATGTAATTAAGTGAATTCCACTGTATTTATAAATGAGAGAGAGAGAGAGAGAGAGAGAGAGAGAGAGAGAGAGAGAGAGAGAGAGAGAGAGAGAGAGAGAGAGAGAGAGAGAGATGTATACTAGCAAAACACACTTTATATATTAAAGGGACATGCCCTAGTTGTTAACCATTACGCCGTTGTTTTTCGCTATTAAACCCATTTTCTCACAAATAAAATTGCACTTTACTTACATTTTATTATTTAGAATATACATTTCCATTCACCTGAAATGTTTTTTGGTAATCCTGGTAATCCTGGTGTTTGTAATACCACAAAATGCATTTTTCGTATTTCTTAAAAAAGCACGCGCGTCTGAGAAAAAAACCGTTGAGCAGACGAGGTCTAATCTATTTTTAGAGGGGATCTTCCCGTTTCAACGTCGCAGACGTTGGTATACCACGTGACCGTTATCATTTTGGTTCGGTTTGTTTTCTCGTGCACGGTTCGCGCAATCAACATCCGATTTATTGTTGTTTGCTTGTCGTTCATTTGTGAGGATTTTCTTCACAGTTTGTGAACATTTTCATTAACAATCCAGTTCAGACAAGTATCTCAATACAAAACGTTACAAACCCTTAAAACCAATAAGTCTTACGATATCTGGAGAGGTCAGAACAGTTGGAACATGCCCAGGAGAGGTGAAAGGAACGCACCCCAAGTCTGTGTGCACTCTGGGAAATTTGTCGTGACATAGGCATTTCTGTGTTTCGAGCGACATCTACCGGTGACATCAGAACTTTCAAAATTATTTCAAGTTATTCGCTCACGGGGATTACCATGGTATTTATCGATATAAAAACTGCTTTTTCACTCTATTTTATAAAAACGTGATCTAAGTGTGTTACAGTTTTGTAGATTAACTAAAATTAGAATTAATTTTCGCGGACTGAAACTAGGGCGTGCCACTTTAATATTGTAAACATTACAGCCGCGAGGTGCTCCAACTAGATAGCACTTTGCTCAGCACCCACATCACGTGCATGGTTCTTACCTGCTTGTATCGAGATCTGCCCAATGCTCAGCTCTGCTCTTTTGTATGTCTCTGTATTAAGAAATACATTCTCTACCTGCAGGTCTGGCAAGTCTTCCATGAGTGATTTACCTTTCTTCTCCAATGATTTGACCATCTCAACAAATTCCACGTCTCGGGCAAATGACAGCACCTGCTGACAATACAATACGTGTTCTGCTTTCAGCTCTGCTGACTTATCGACCAGCGCAAGTTGTTCATCTCTCTTGGCCTTTTGTTTAGCTACATATTTCACAATCTTTTTTTTCAGGTTCATTGAAGTACTTTCAACGTTTTCCACAAGTTTTCTGGAATGTTCATCAATATCCTTCATAACCTGCTCTTGTATTTTATCTAGCTTAGCATTCTGCTCTGCAAGCTTGCTTTTGTATTCTGTGCGTAATTCTGGTGCTTTCTTCAGAACTTCTAATGAGGAACTGATTTTCTTCTTGTTGGCATCACAAAATTCTCTGAGGTCACAAATATTGTGCTCTTTGTGAGACAAGAGGGCACAAGTAGTGCACATTGCTTTCTCACACGTCTCATCCTTGCAGTATACATCAATATTCTTGTCACCATGAACTGGACACATGCTGGGTTTTTTCAGAAATGATCGTGGTGTGTGAACTAATTCTGTTAAAGGAACGGGCTTGTGTTTTTCTAAAAAGATTCCATGCCATCTGTCACAGGTCTCACAAAGGTATCTCTCACACTCTAGACACCGGACAGTGGCTTTATTATCAGGGCATTGGTTACACAGCACATCCCCGAGCTTTTTCTTAAAACAAATATATTCAGCCATGTGCATCAACATGTTATTTTGCCTGAAATGAGGATTTGATGGAACCTTGGACCGGCCAAAGCTTTCGGCACTTGGGACATTTCACCCAGTATGCAACTGCTCTCCACATTTTTTCGAGACATTCACAACAAAAGGTATGGAGGCAGGGTAGAGTTCTCGGAGTTCTAACTCCGTCATCAAAATTATCCAGACAGATTTCACACGTGGCGAATTCCTCTCGTATTTCAAGTATAGGTACGACGATGTTTTCTGCCATGATGAATATAGTTTTATGTTTCAAGTCTCAGTTATCCGTCTACCTGTGAGTTGTCTTCTGTGGTTACCTGGACCAGACATCCAGTTGCGTACAGAATATAACAGTATACCTGGTCACTGGTCACATGTATAGCAGCCTACATGTAATCTCGGAGGAATACAAAAGCGAAATCATGTGGAGTGGTTAATCTCTTCACAGGTCTAACACCACTTTGTAACCAGTGTTCTTCTTTCTGAAACATTTTTAAAAGTCATTATTAAAATAGTGCGTGCACCTCTAATCTGCTGTAATGGGTTGGTGGTAAATAAGGAAATTAAAACTGCAATGTCGCCTCACCATATATAATAATATCGTTTACTATGTTGCAGAAAACAAACACAACTCGAGTATTATCGTTATCAACGCTCATCATCAGCTGCATGCACCTCCACACAACGTACACGTCTGTCACCAAATATTTCAATTTATTTGTGACACAAAACAAGGACAATCTGTTCGCTTTTAAGTATTAAAATTGATAATCGTTGTTGTTATGTCACCTAGATTATAGCGACAACAGTCAAAGGGTGATCAATCCCAGACTGACCGTGCATCAAGCGAGTGCTTTAACACTGGGTTACAGGTCAGGTCAGGTCAGAGTGATGAACGTGCACATTCAGAGCAAGCTGTTGTAGCGCACGCCTGTCCTAGGCACATGTGCCGGCCACGGCCGGTTCCTCTGTCCAGGACAGGGAAGGGTGGGGTGGAGGACTGCCTGCACTACCAGGTGCAAGAGAGCACCAGCAGCCCGACCGGAGTTACGTTCTGCCCCTACTTTATATACATGAGCAAAAAAAACAACCCATAGTCCCCGAGTGGAGAGAGGCTGTGCCACCGCCCGGTTTATATGGTCCTGGGGTTGAGAGAGAGGAAACCCGCTGTGGTTCATGTACGTACTTCTAAAGTACAGAATAAAGCATCTTTTATATGCATTTCCCCATAACCAGGATCGTACATACCACGGCCTTTGATGTTCCAGTCGTGGGGTACTGATTGTGACGGGATACAATATCAGACTTCCAGGGCGGATCCAGGAAGGTTTTTTTTAATTTTGGAGGGGGGGGGGGTGTGTGGTGGAAGAGACTATCGGGTAAAAATCACATGGACCAATTCCTCAAGGGCATCCCATTGGGAAAAGGGTGGTACTGGAATACTGGAATACTGGTACTGGGCACGAGTCATCTGACACACACACACACACACACACAAACACACACACACACACACACCCTTGGATCATTGTACCTTAGACGAGCGCTCTACCATTGGGCTAAAGCTGGTCCCTGTTGACCTAATCACAGTTGATGACTTGACCTACCTGTAGTTTGTCGTTTCTCTTGTGTCTGGAGAGAGAAATGTCGTTCATCTGCGTAAATACAACTAAAGTCAACCGTACTGAAATGGCGAACCGTTTGTTATTAACAAAACACTAAGCTATACACGATCACACGGTCGAACCAGCTGAAAACGCCTTCAACGTGTCTCGTCATGTCGATAATATAGTTCCTTGAAAACGAAGTGAAAGTAGGACAGCAGGGTTGCGTTCAGCTAGACAGAGCAGATAAACGTCCGCTAGACTGGTTTATGCGCTTCACGGTAAACCAAATGGCAATATAGGGAACCAGTCAAATAGTTCAGGAACGTTAGCGAAATGTTCGCCGACTGAACTTGGGCGGTTATAACTAAGGTACATGATACTGTACACAGTTGTAGGTCCAAACGTTATCCAGCGTTACAGGGGGTGGTGGTTGAAAGCTTTGCGTAACGCACTTTTTAAAACATTTACTAAAATCTTTTGTTGTTATTTTATAAATGCTCTATCACGGTAACAATGTTTAACGTTGGTAGTTAGACGTATACACAAAATAAGGATTATAAATCGAGTTCAAATGCGTACAAGATCCCAAATCACAAAACAGTACGTTAAAATTATATTTGGGCCTACATCCATCGCATGACTTGTTTGTGATCGGAAGGGGGTGGGTGGGGGGGGGGGGGGGGGGGCGGCGTATCCAAGCGTTACGTAATATTTTGGTGGAAGGAAGGAAATGTTTTATTTAACGACGCACTCAACACATTTATTCACGGTTATATGGCGTCAGACATATGGTTAAGGACCAAACAGATATAGCGAGGAAACTCGCTGTCGCCACTTCATGGTTTATTCTTTTCGATTAGCAGCAAGGGATCTTTTATATGCACCACCCAACAGACAAGATAGTACACACCACGGCCTTTATTACACCAGTTGTGGAGCACTGGCTGGAACGAGAAATAGCCCAATGAGGCCACCGACGGGGATCGATCCTAAATCAACCGCGCATATTTTTTTTATTTGGAGGGGGGGGGGGGGTATGGCCTAGCGTTACGGAACGTTACTTGGGGGAGGGAGGGTATCTACAGACAGACAACATATTATATGTCATAAATAATACACTTACTATATTGTGCACATTTTCAATGTTCTTTGACGTTACTTTTTCCGCTGCTCAAGCAAAAAACAAGAACAAATTTGACGTTTTTCGTGGACCACCAGGCGTGTATGCTGGAGGGGAAATTCAGCCCACCACCCTCCCACGCTGGATCTGAATTTGGTTTCTAATATATAATTTTCTGGTCACTTCAAGATCTGGATGTCCACCAGGCTAAAACCAAATATATTTTTGTATTCCAGGAGCGGTTCTGGGTGGGGGGGGGGGGAGGTCGCTGTTCACCCTGCTTCTTAATTTTTCGTTTTAAACCCATTCAGATATACTGCATTTCCACTAAAATGCCGTTTTGCAATAAACTGCCTTTTTCAACAGAAAACGACTTTCTTATCATCTCAAAATCAGTGTATGTCTTTAACTGGAGGTGGCGAACAATGTCCCATTCCAACGTTTATTAATAATAGCGTACACAAAAATTTGTTTATTGTAAAACGACACGCTAATGCCTTTTCTCAAAGTGTTTAATGTGCAATAAAAATGTAAAATTGCAATAACAATTTTTAAAAATATTATTTCCTATTCCAATCTACTCTTAACATTCCAATGCTTTTTCAACAATAATCATTGAAAAAATAAATATACGGACATGGAAGTCGATAGAGGTCATTTAGGTTACCAGGGTCGGCGGGAGGGGGGTATCCGTACATCGAGGGCTCTTATAATATTATTAATGGAAATATAGATATGTCGTAACCTGTAGGTTATCAGACCTGCATTTTGTGTTAATCTGTACGTGGGTTACCAGGCGCTACGATTATATTATGTCAGTGCCTCCATGTACGTTGTGTATAGTATGTTTATGTACGTAATGTATATAATGTATATATGTAATATATATATACTCTTCAAACAAAGTAGGGGAACCTGAAATATTAGTTATTAGACCGAACATACATTTTGACCACAGACGTCCCAGTAAAGAACGTTTAGGTCTGTTTATCAACACACCGAAACACATTCCATAGTTTGTGACATGCATCACGCACTTGCCCCGTACACGTGCGTGGGGTGTCATTCTCGATTTTGAGAATGTCCAGGAAGGTCCATTAATCACTGTGGAACATTATTTCTGTCAATCTTTTTCATTCCGTTGACGATACAGTTGTTATTGTTTTTAGTCATTTTTATTGTTTGAATTTGCGATTTACTGATAAAAAAAAACGTCAACTTTCAAATTGCACTTCTGACCCCCAATCGTCCTTCAAGATCTTGGCCAAGTGTCCAATTCAACGCACTTGGTCAGTTGATGGCAATGTCCCGTTGCATGGACAATTTGTTTTTCAGTAACACCAACAACAGCAGCAGCAGCAGCAGCAGCAGCAGCAGCAACAGTAAACCGGAGCAGCACTTGGGAGAACGGCAACAACAATGATCAGTATAAACGTCAACAGTAATGGGCGAATACTATTTAGCTCTCAGTCAAATAGAAATAATGTGTATAATGCGTTACACCTGTGGACCTATATGCAATTGTGACAAGTGAAAAGTTCTGCGCTACAAAATGTAGTTTAATGCATTGGGCCTTATTGAGCGAAAGTACCCAACACCATGGCGTACAGAAAACGGGACACAAAACGCCAGGGGAGAATAACCGAGAAAACTCATTGATGCATAGCCGTGCCCTAAAAAAACAACCTATGGTGGACGCACGTTTGTTATAAAACGATTTGTGATCTCCCGTGTTCGGAGGCATTAGATTGGAATGCAAAATACTACCAAGATTAAAACCCGACATGATCGTGCTGTTTTCTGGGCTAATAATAATAATATTACAACTCGGAGATTTTGCGAGGCGAGGGATGTGTTTGACAAGTATCCCCCACCCTTAACCTGTGATGCATGTATTTACGTTTAAAGTATCTAAAAACTATTTGTACCAGTCACATATCTCGTCACCTCTTTACGGTGTACACAAACTTACTCGGCTGTGGTAATACTTGAATAGATTGAATATAATAACTGCCGAGGGACATTTGAATATTATGTTGGGTGTGCAGATACAATCTAATAATAACGTTATTGTCATGCCTCTATTTGAATGAAGTATTCAGTGTGTTAAACACCAGATGCACACTTGTAGTAATCGTGTCTAGGTCCTTGGAGGTGTACGCAGGTCGATTATAATGCACCCGATCTCTGGGTTGTTCCAGAATTAGTAACTCGGGGAAGGGGGAGGAGCGGGGGGACAGAGGTGGACTATTATTTTTGGTACTACAAAAACCTCCAGAATCTAAAATTTAGTATAATCCAGCAATGTATAGAGAACATATTCCTGGTCAGGTCAGGTGAAAGGTTTTTATGTGCACATTCAGATAAAGCTGTTGTAGCGCACGCCTGTCTTGGGTGCAGGTGTAGACGTATGGATAGGAAAGTGTTTGGGGTGTGGGAGAGGGGATCGCCCGCGCTGGCATATGCACGGGAGTACAAGCAACCCAACCAGGGTCGGTAGCGGGCGGGGGTAGTTTTATGAAAACAAATACACCGGAAATCACCATAATTAATCGTCACGGGCATACGGCAGATTAAAGGCGAATACAGGGATGGACGTGTATTATCCAACGCTACTATACATTACAGCAACTATTCTACAAACAAAACTGTGGAAAGCTTTATCCATCCAGTATACGTTACCAGAACCAATAAGTTCATGAAATCACAGTTGTCTCGTTTTAAATTTACAGACGAAAGCATATTTCACTCACCATCTCACAATTCAGACGACATTCGTATTTTGTTGAGGGTGGATAATGCATCTCATGTTCATATATTGCTCCACATTTCTTGACTTAATTATAATTGTATTGATGTTTGTGTGGATTCTACTGGTATCCAACTTCCATATGTATGAAGAGTCAATGGAAACATTGGTACTCAGGTCATTTGAATTAGACCATTCCGGCTATTGTCATTGTCTCCTTGTACACATGAGAAAAACTTCCAAATGTCCAGATGGTTATCCCCATTTTTTTGTGATAAAAATGATAATGAATTGTGTTGTTTTATGTCGTGGTGTGAAATAGAAGAACACTAATTTTTTGTGATTTCCAGGTTTGTTTTAATTAGTATCATACTGTAATCAACACGGTGAGGATTATATACAGGCCATTTGTAATTAGATGGGGGGGGGGGGGGGGGAGGGGGGGGTTCTTTGTCGTTCAGTTTTTGGGGCAAATATGGAAAGAAGGAAATGTTTTCTTTAATGACGCACTCAACACATTTTATTTACGGTTATATGGCGTCTGACATATGGTTAAGAATCACACAGATATTGAAAAAGGAAACCCGCTGTCGCCACTTCATGGGGTACTCTTTTTGATTAGCAGCAAGGGATCTTTTATATGCACCATCCCACAGAGAGAATAACACATACCACGGTCTTTGATATACCAGTTGTGGTGCACTGGCTGGAACGAGAAATAGCCCAATGGGCCCATCGACGAAGATCAATCCCACACCCACCACGCATCAAGCGAGCGTTTTACCAGTAGGCTACGTCCCGGCCCAGGGCACATATGGTGAACATATATATTACTTTCTTGTGTATATGCACCATTGAATTCATAGTTCCTTTAAACATAATACATACTTTTCAGAGTTGGATAACAGTGGCCCCTTTCTCCCCAGTTCTGAGACGAAAGATCCCCATCCCAAGTGAAACTATTAATGGCATATTAAACATACACAAAACATGTAGTGTTAAATGTTTATTTACTTATTGCAGTTCAAAATAAAACATGTTTATCACAATTACACTATAATTATGATACATTATTACAGTTTAAAATGAGACATATCTAGTTATTTCATTTTCAAATGGAACGTATCTAGTTATTATAGTTCAAACTGAAATGTGTTTATTATAGTTACAATATAAATATGACACATTATTACAGTTTAAAATGAGACATATCTAGTTATTTCAGTTTCAAATGGAACGTATCTAGTTATTATAGTTCAAACTGAAATGTGTTTATTACAGTTACAATATAAATATGACACATTATGAGTTTAAAATGAAACATATCTAGTTATTACAGTCCAAACTGAAGCATAATGTTTACATTTACACAATGAATATGACATATTACAGTTTAAAATGAAACACACTAAGTCATTACTTTTCAAAAATCGAAATGTTTATTACAGTTGCACTGTAAATATGACATAGTATTACAGTTTCAAATGGAACATATCTAGTCGTTGCAGTTCAAGATTAGACATGTTTATTACAGTTACACTAAAAATATGACACATATTACAGTTTAAAACAAACACATCTAGTTATTGCAGTTCTAGCCGTCTGTTCAGGTTACGGGTTATATAGACTGTGCACATCACCATGTAGCCGTGGACTCATCTATCTAGGCCGTCTGTTCAGGTCACGGGTTATATAGACTGTACACATCACCATGTAGCCGTGGACTCATCTATCTAGGCCGTCTGTTCAGGTCACGGGTTATATAGATTGTGCACATCACCATGTAGCCGTGGACTCATCTATCTAGGCCGTATGTTCAGGTCACGGGTTATATAGACTGTGCACATCACCATATAGCCGTGGACTCATCTATCTAGGCCGTCTGTTCAGGTCACGGGTTATATACACTGTGCACATCACCATGTAGCCGTGGACTCATCTATCTAGGCCGTATGTTCAGGTCACGGGTTATATAGACTGTGCACTTCACCATATAGCCGTGGACTCATCTATCTAGGCCGTCTGTTCAGGTCACGGGTTATATACACTGTGCACATCACCATCTAGCCGTGGACTCATCTATCTAGGCCGTCTGTTCAGGTCACGGGTTATATAGACTGTACACATCACCATGTAGCCGTGGACTCATCTATCTATGTATCTAGGCCGTCTGTTCAGGTCACGGGTTATATAGACTGTGCACATCACCATATAGCCGTGGACTCATCTATCTAGGCCGTCTGTTCAGGTCACGGGTTATACACACTGTGCACATCACCATGTAGCCGTGGACTCATCTATCTAGGCCGTATGTTCAGGTCACGAGTTATATAGACTGTGCACTTCACCATATAGCCGTGGACTCATCTATCTAGGCCGTCTGTTCAGGTCACGGGTTATATACACTGTGCACATCACCATGTAGCCGTGGACTCATGTATCTAGGCTGTCTGTTCAGGTCACGGGTTATATAGACTGTCCACATCACCATATAGCCGTGGACTCATCTATCTAGGCCGTCTGTTCAGGTCACGGGTTATATACACTGTGCACATCACCATGTAGCCGTGGACTCATCTATCTAGGCCGTATGTTCAGGTCACGAGTTATATAGACTGTGCACTTCACCATATAGCCGTGGACTCATCTATCTAGGCCGTCTGTTCAGGTCACGGGTTATATACACTGTGCACATCACCATGTAGCCGTGGACTCATGTATCTAGGCTGTCTGTTCAGGTCACGAGTTATATAGACTGTACCCCCCCCCCCACACACACACACACAACACACACACACACCCACACCCCACTCCCATCTAGCCATGGAGTTAACTATCTAGGATGTATGTTGAGGTCACGGGTTATATAGAATGTACACACACACACACATCTAGCCGTGGAGTTAACTATCTAGGATGTATGTTGAGGTCACGGGTTATATAGACTGTACCCCCACACACCCATCTAGCCATAGAGTTAACTATCTAGGATGTCTGTTGAGGTCACGGGTTATATAGACTGTACGCACACACACACCCATCTAGCCATGGAGTTAACTATCTAGGATGTATGTTGAGGTCACGGGTTATATAAACTGTACCCACACACACCCATCTAGCCGTGGAGTTAACTATCTAGGATGTATGTTGAAGTCACGGGTTATATAGAGTGTACACACACACACACTCCCATCTAGCCATGGAGTTAACTATCTAGGATGTCTGTTGAGGTTATGGGTTGTATAGAGTGTACACACACACACACACCCATCTAGCCATGGAGTTAACTATCTAGGATGTCTGTTGAGGTCAGCGGTTATATAGATTGCACACACACACACACACATCTAGCCATGGAGTTAACTATCTAGGATGTCTGTTGAGATCACGGGTTATATAGACTGTACCCCCCCCCCCCCCCCCCCCCCCCCCCAATCTGGCCATTGAGTTAACTATCTAGGATGTCTGTTGAGGTCACGGGTTATATAGACTGTACACACACACACCCATCTAGCCATGGAGTTAACTATCTAAGATGTCTGTTGAGATCACGGGTTATATAGGTTATATAGACTGCACACCCTCTATCTAGCCGTGGAGTTAACTATCTAGGATGTCTGTTGAGGTCACGGGTTAGTGCTTAGTTATTGACGGAGACATTGTCAGTTTAGGGACTGTACACATCACCATTTAACTGTGTACTCTCTTTGTATTGGAGATCGTCCTGTAATACAAATAGCAACGACAAAATCATAGACTTGTTGAAAATGCAGAGTTCAAAAGGAAGTTTTGACCAGTTTTGACTGTAAGTGTTTCGTCTATAAGTGGACAAATGCTACGACTTTACCAGCACCTACGATCCTTGGAACTACTCAATTAGTGACTTGACCAGTGAACCCTGTTGTAGTCTAATGCCATTCAGGCATCACAGTCAGGAGGCCAATATGAAAAAATTAGTTCAGATAAAACAAAATGTTAAAAGCTGACAACCATGTGGAAATGGTTATTTACACATTACTGATTAAAATAAAACTGGTTGTCACTTTGAGTAATGCTATTTATGGGTCACAAGGTCAACACATGGTCAAGGTGACCCCTTTGCGTGCTACTATTAAAATAAAAGTATATTAACTCTGATTATTTGTTAAAATATGTCACCTCTATAGTTCAGACACACCTGTCATGGCAATACAATATTTTAATTCAATTAATCATGAAAATCATATTTTTGCTATATAACAATGAGAAAAATAGTGTATTAATGCGTGAAAAAAACCCCAGAAAAGTAATACTTTTCATAATTTTCTTTCTTTCAACTCCTCCAAAATTCAATATGATTAACATTATAGCTTATTTGAAACCTTGTTACATAATAATAAATGTGTTTATTACACATTCTTGTGGAGTGGTTAAAAGTGATCACAATGTTTAGGAAACAAAATCTTTCTGCAAAACAGCATAGCGGAATGTGACAAGTAGTTCCGATTGTAACTAAATGGAAAGTAAAGATGGACATGACCAAGGTGTTCCGATTGAACCTATGAATACATTTACGTGGCTGACATTTTCCGAATACATATTCAAAACCGGCCGAGGCATTCCGGATGGTTTTAAACTGTTCGATAGACTGGGGAAGTGGTCGCTATTATGTCCTATATGAATTTGGTTGCGCAGATACTAATGTTGAAAACAATAAATAAAAAAGTAACTTTCAGATTTCTCACAAACATTAGTTATTTGCATTTTGGTTCATAATACCGGCCTCGGTGGCGTCGTGGCAGGCCATCGGTCTACAGGCTGGTAGGTACTGGGTTCGGATCCCAGTCGAGGCATGGGATTTTTAATCCAGATACCGACTCCAAACCCTGAGTGAGTGCTCCGCAAGGCTCAATGGGTAGGTGTAAACCACTTGCACCGACCAGTGATCCATAACTGGTTCAACAAAGGCCATGGTTTGTGCTATCCTGCCTGTGGGAAGCGCAAATAAAAGATCCCTTGCTGCTAATCGGAAGAGTAGCCCATGTAGTGGCGACAGCGGGTTTCCTCTCAAAATCTGTGTGGTCCTTAACCATATGTCTGACGCCATATAACCGTAAATAAAATGTGTTGAGTGCGTCGTTAAATAAAACATTTCTTTTTTTTATTCATAACATAATATGCGGAACTTTTCGGTCGTCAGGCGTGCGACACGTGATAAGGTTTTGACTTGCCCGACGCTATTTTGACTCACCATGGGCGATTGGGCGACTGTAAAGTGCACACCCTGGCTTCAGACAGACTGGCTTAAAACTGAAGAGCATCTTTAAGCTGTCGGATTAGAAATGGTTAATTTTGCGTATAATATCGACTAACCGATGACCAGAGATAACATTCCATACCAATATTAAGCCAATTTATGACAAAAACGTGAAATCGGCATATTTGACGATATTAGGTTATATGCGATAGCTAGTGATGCCATTATCTACCAACTTTCAGGAAGTTTACCCTCGATTGGTTTAACTTCTGTGTGGTCTAGATAACTAATCTAAAGATTATTTCTCTGTTACCAGAAGTGCACAGAGAAGCCTTCTCAGCGACTGGACTAACTTGGTTATTGTAACCCTTATTCAACACTATGAAAGAAGATAGGATACTAATGTTGATACACTTTCTCACATAGGATACTCACACCAGATAGCAACAATAGATCATTTAAATAAATTTTCTCATATAGGATACTCAAACCAGATATCAACAACAGACCATTTAAATAAACTTTCTCATATAGGGTACTCAAACCAGATATCAACAATGGATAATTTAGATAAACTTTTTCGTACAGAATACTCAAACCAGATATCAACAATAGATCATTTAGATAAACTTTTTCGTATAGAATACTCAAACCAGATATCAACAATGGATAATTTAGATAAACTTTGTCGTATAGAATACTCAAACCAGATATCAACAATAGATCATTTAGAAGTACTTTCTGACATAGGGTACTTACATATATATATATATATATATATATATATATATATATATATATATATATATATATATATATATATATCAAGTATACATCACGTACATAGACATACTATACACAACATACATGGAGGCACTGACATAATATAATCGTAGTGCCTGGTAACCCACGTACAGATTAACACAAAATGCAGGTCTGATAACCTACAGGTTACGACATATCTATATTTCCATTAATAATATTATACGAGCCCTCGATGTACGTATACCCCCCCCCCCACACACACACACACACCGCCGACCCTGGTAACCTAAATGACCTCTATCGACTTCCATGTCTGTATATATATTTTTTCAATGATTATTGTTGAAAAAGCATTGGAATGTTAAGAGTAGGTTGAAATAGGAAATAATATAAAACAATTTTTTATTGCAATTCGACAGTTTTATTGCACATTAAACACTTTGGAAAAAAAGGCATTAGCGCGTCGTTTTACAATAAACACTCTTTTTTTTTCTTTTTCTTTTTTTTGTACGCTATTATTAATAAACGTTGGAATGGGAAATTGTTCGCCACTTCCAGTTAAAGACATACAGTGATTTTGAGGTGATAAGAAAGTCATTTTCTGTTGAAAAAGGCAGTTTATTGCAAAACAGCATTTTAGTGGAAATGCAGAATATCTGAACATTTCAAAAGTCCATTGATCAACAATTTTATGAAAAGATATGCCAAATTTGGTTTAGGGGTATACAATTGAGTCCAGAGATCATATTAGAGTAGGTTGGAATGGGAAATGTTTTTAAATATTTTTTATTGCAATTTGACACTTAGAAAAAAATGCATTAGAGTAGGTTGGAATCGGAAATTTAAAAAAAAGATAGCTGTCAAAATTAGTTATTAAGTTTTTCTTTAAAATGTAATCATTATACTTTATGTTCAATGGCTGTAAAGATTAAAAAGAATAATTAAAGCTCAACATTTCAGTGGCTTTGAGGTTAAATGTTTTGATACAGTTTGTACTTAATTTGGGAACTATTATTTTGGACATCCATATTTTGAGCAGCTTGACTTCGGTACAATCTAAAGTTAAAAATTAGTCTTGTTTGAGAAGAAGTTCGTTTTATTTAACGACACCACTGGAGCACATAGATTAATTAATCATCAGCTATTGGATGTCAAACATTTGGTAATTCTGACTTGGTAGTCATCAGAGGAAACCCGCTACATTTTTTCTAATGCAGCAAGGGATCTTTTATATGCACTTTCTCACAGACAGGAAAGCACATACCACAGCCTTTGTCCAGTTTTGGTGCACTGGTTGGAACGAGAAAGAACCCAATCAGCTGAATGGATCCACCGAGATGGTTCGATCCTGCGACACAAGCACCTCAACCGACTGAGCTCAATCCTGGCCCCCGTTTTGTTTTATGGCCAGTGGAATTCGTGTGAAATACCCTTAAGCTACAGTGTTTCTGCCAGAAAGAAGTTTAACACCACCACTAGAGCACATTTATTTATTAATCATTAGCTATTGGATGTCAAACATTTGATAAATGTAACATATACTCTCTGAGAGGAAACCCGCTACATTTTCCCATTAGTAGTAAGTGGTCTTTTATATGCACCATCTGACAGATCCTTTGATATACCAGTCGTGGTGCACTGCCTGGAATGAAAAGTAGCCCAGGCGAGAGTGTTATATACCAGTCGTGGTGCATCCCCCTAATGGTCACATATGAAAAGTAGCCCAGGCGAGAGTGTTAACTGGGCGACGTTCCTCCCCCTTAATGCGATCTACAGTCCGGTGGACAAACTGCATTCTTGTATCAACAACACCATTTTATACAGAAAATAGCTCTTTTTCAACACACCATTATACAGAAATTAGATTTTTTTTTTTTTTAAAAAGAAAAATATAAATAAACGATTCCCTATACTTGTGAATGGCTGTCATTTTTTAAACTTTTTTAACACCAAGATAAATCTCATTTAGCTTATTAATCCTTTTTAAACATCTTAATCATTGTTGGATTCAATTTCAGTCAATCAACAAAAACTCAGTCATTTAACTACAAAATTCTGTCATGATACTATATGTCTCTTCAACTACAAAACCATACCACGATACAGTATGCCCAACTAAAACATTATATCATGATACTGTACGTCTGCTAGTGATTTTTCATAATGACTAGTAACTTTTCTAGGCTACTAGCCATCAGATTTTTATACTAACATTCTACCCCTGATAATTATAATCTGTGTTTTAGCATCAAATGATGTAGTCATAATAGTCTAAGCAAGACTGACACTATATAATATATCGCCGTGCAAAACAAACTTTACAAGGCTTGAAATTGTATTATAGAAAACTAACAAATATGGTGGGATATGAAAGTATCATGAAGTTCAACATCTAAAGGTCACAATGCACTTCGTGATATATGCAGAGTGTGTGTAAGGTGGTGTGTATATAATGTGTCAGTATATATACATGTGTATTAGCAACGCAATCATTCTGCAGTAATAAAATTCCTAAGAAAAACCTTATACAACGTTGTAAATATATGCATTATTAATACACTCTGTAGCAACAGAGACCAACACACCAAGACGTAAATCATTATGTGTTATTAAAGGCATATTGTCACAGACCACTGACCTACTATATGGCCTAACAAAGTATTACTTAAAAATATATATATTTGATTTGTCCCTAAATGTACTTTATTCAACCATCTACGTAACCACCATACTCCACTTATTAATGATATTTTGTAAAAATAATTGAATTATGGCAATGGTCATAATTCAAAAACTAACATTGCTGAGAGGGTTGACGTGGATTTCACTCCATCATGGTGTAGTTAAAGTGAGGCAATAGCTAGATTTGGTATGTAATTCTGATTTATTATTAATTTTTAGAGAAATAAGGTCCTTAAATCTGTGACAGTATGCCTTTAACAATTTCTGTTTTAACAATCAACTCATTAGCAAACCAATGTCCATTAGCAATGTCTGCAGGAATAACACTTATCACACAAATCATCCACAAAATGATCAATCTGTAGGTACCGTGGAAATGTTGTGTAGCAACAATGAATCTCACTAACACAACGTTGCAGTGTATTGTAAACCTGTATGTATTGAGTGTTGGGACAAGACGGTTCACATCCTAGCAAAGCTGTGAAATATGCACACTCCAGTATATTTATTAATTCTAAAACATTCACATCACCATTAAAGTCCTTGCAATTTCTTCAGCACTCAGTAATTTCGATATAAAAGCAGATTTGGAAGTAGAATCAATGAAATGAGCACTTCTTTTTGCTGACGAATCTTCACTGAAGACATATTAATGCTGCATAATCGTGGAAAATACAAATGCTTAGGCAAGGGGTATTTTACCTGAAGCAAACTACTTTTGCCTTAAAACGTTTTTCTTTTGTTTTGCCGAGGCAATTTTCTGAACCGCAAAGGCTGCCATTACACAGATTTTCAGTGTCTCACAGTCTACAAGTTCATAAAATAAAGTTTGTGTCGGCTGTGTGTGCATTAACAATAAATACTGCTGTACCATCCATCAGCAGGTTTCTGCCAGATTCTAAATCCCAGATAACCAAGTGCAGATCTAGCAACCCATTACTGATAGTCATATCATCAGCACGTTTTCCCATGAAGAACAGATCAAAACCATTTGAAGACAATGGGGTTTCCTCGGCTGTGGACGGACGATATTCGTCGTCGCTGGACCAGTACAGCCTGCTCACTTGTGTGCATCTGCAAGAACAAAAACAGAGATATAGATTTTACAACGGTGTTTCAATTCACGAACTTTGGAAGAAATACACCCAAGGGTATGAGTTGTTGAATTAACGGCCAGTACACGCTTTACAGTGAAACCTATCAGTGCTGTACCCTCTATATTATATAGAATAGAAATAAATCCCTATTAATCCCATCATGCAAACTACTTAATTATATAACTAGGTATCATACAGACAGAACACACCCCATGTGTACAGGAAATACATTACCGACAGAGGGCCAGTGCACAACGACTGGTACATTGTATATCGAAGGCCATGGTATGTGCTATCCTGTCTGTGGGATGGTGCATATAAAAGATCCCTTGCTGCTAATCGAAAAGAGTAGCCTATATAGTGGCGACAGCGGGTTTCCTCTCTCAATATCTATGTGGTCCTTAACAATAAGTCTGACGCCATATAATCGTAAATAAAATGTGTTGAGTGTGTCGTTAAATAAAACATTTCTTTCTCTTTTTTTCACAGGCAGAGGATAGCAAGAAATGTTTCGTGGAAAAAAAACCCAGCTCAAAATCTGATAAAACAGTTTAACATAACCGCAGGGACTATTTGACCTATTGCACTGCAAGTGTAAATTTAATTTTATAAAACAAATGGTATGGTTTCAACGTGATACTGTGGACTTGTCTCATTTTGACCAGAAATGGACAAAGCAGTTCTGGGTATCATTCCTGCCTATTTTCCCACATGTCGGCTGGGATGGGTGGGTGGTATGACATCTCTGGTACAAATTAGAGGAAACAGATTACTAATAATCGGCTATTGGATGTCAAACATTTGAAAAATCTAAAGTAATCTTTATAACAACCTGCTACATTTTTCTATTACCATTAAGGGATTTTTTATATCCAAGACAGCAAATAACACAAATTCTGATAAACCAGTAATATGGTACTAGTTGACGCAGGTAAATAGGGATCTTTTATATCCAAGACAGCAAATAACACAAACTCTGATAAACAAGTAATATGGTACTAGTTGGGGCAGGTAAATAGGGATCTTTTATATCCAAGACAGCAAATAACACAAACTCTGATATACCAGTAATATGGTACTAGTTGACGCAGGTAAATAGGGATCTTTTATATCCAAGACAGCAAATAACACAAACTCTGATATACCAGTAATATGGTACTAGTTGACGCAGGTAAATAGGGATCTTTTATATCCAAGACAGCAAATAACACAAACTCTGATATACCAGTAATATGGTACTAGTTGACGCAGGTAAATAGGGATCTTTTATATCCAAGACAGCAAATAACACAAACTCTGATATACCAGTAATATGGTACTAGTTGACGCAGGTAAATAGGGATCGTTTATATCCAAGACAGCAAGTAACACAAACTCTGATATACCAGTAATATGGTACTAGTTGACGCAGGTAAATAGGGATCTTTTATATCCAAGACAGCAAATAACACAAACTCTGATATACCAGTAATATGGTACTAGTTGACGCAGGTAAATAGGGATCGTTTATATCCAAGACAGCAAATAACACAAACTCTGATATACCAGTAATATGGTACTAGTTGACGCAGGTAAATAGGGATCTTTTATATCCAAGACAGCAAATAACACAAACTCTGATATACCAGTAATATGGTACTAGTTGACGCAGGTAAATAGGGATCTTTTATATCCAAGACAGCAAATAACACAAACTCTGATATACCAGTAATATGGTACTAGTTGACGCAGGTAAATAGGGATCTTTTATATCCAAGACAGCAAATAACACAAACTCTGATATACCAGTAATATGGTACTAGTTGACGCAGGTAAATAGGGATCTTTTATATCCAAGACAGCAAATAACACAAACTCTGATATACCAGTAATATGGTACTAGTTGACGCAGGTAAATAGGGATCTTTTATATCCAAGACAGCAAATAACACAAACTCTGATATACCAGTAATATGGTACTAGTTGACGCAGGTAAATAGGGATCTTTTATATCCAAGACAGCAAATAACACAAACTCTGATATACCAGTAATATGGTACTAGTTGACGCAGGTAAATAGGGATCTTTTATATCCAAGACAGCAAATAACACAAACTCTGATATACCAGTAATATGGTACTAGTTGACGCAGGTAAATAGGGATCTTTTATATCAAAGACAGACAGCAAATAACACAAACTCTGATAAACCAGTAATATGGTACTAGTTGACGCAGGTAAATAGGGATCTTTTATATCCAAGACAGCAAATAACACAAACTCTGATATACCAGTAATATGGTACTAGTTGACGCAGGTAAATAGGGATCTTTTATATCCAAGACAGCAAATAACACAAGCTCTGATATACCAGTAATATGGTACTAGTTGACGCAGGTAAATAGGGATCTTTTATATCCAAGACAGCAAATAACACAAACTCTGATAAACCAGTAATATGGTACTAGTTGACGCAGGTAAATAGGGATCTTTTATATCCAAGACAGCAAATAGCACACATAAACTAACAGTTGAATAATATGGTACTAGTTGGGGCAGGTAAATAGGGATCTTTTATATCCAAGACAGCAAATAGCACAAACTGTGATATTCAAGTAATATGGTACTAGTAAATGATGCCAGGAACTCTAAGGACGCAGGTAAATACGGATCTTTTATATCCATCTAATATGGTACTAGTTGACGCAGGTATATCCAAGACAACAAATAACACAAACTCTGATATACCAGTAATATGGTACTAGTTGACGCAGGTAAACTCCCATGGCTTTTGATATCCAAGTTGGCAAATAAACAACTACTGATATCCAGTAATATGGTACTAGTTGACGCAGGTAAATAGGGATCTTTTATATCCAAGACAGCAAATAGCACAAGCAATGTTGGGCTAGTAATATGGTACTAGTTGCCAGGTAAGATAGGGATCTTTTAGATTAAGACAGCAAATAGCACAAGCTCTGATAAACTAATGATATTCAATGTTGGGCTAGTAAATAACTACCGTCGCCATGCCAGACAGGGCTTCTAGATTATGGTGGCCCCACTCCCATGGCTAATGATATTCAATGTTGGGCTAGTAAATAACTACCGTCGCCATGCCAGACAGGGCTTCTAGATTATGGTGGCCCCACTCCCATGGCTAATGATATTCAATGTTGGGCTAGTAAATAACTACCGTCGCCATGCCAGACAGGGATATACCTTCTAGATTATGGTATCCCCACTCCCATGGCTAATGATATTCAATGTTGGGCTAGTAAATAACTACCGTCTCCATGCCAGACAGGGCTAGTAGATTATGGTGGGTCCACTCCCATGGCTATTGATATCAATGTTGGGCTAGTAAATAACTACCGTCGCCATGCCAGACAGGGCTTCTAGATTATGGTGGCCCCACTCCCATGGCTAATGATATTCAATGTTGGGCTAGTAAATAACTACCGTCGCCATGCCAGACAGGGCTTCTAGATTATGGTAGCCCCACTCCCATGGCTAATGATATTCAATGTTGGGCTAGTAAATAACTACCGTCGCCATGCCAGACAGGGCTTCTAGATTATGGTGGCCCCACTCCCATGGCTAATGATATTCAATGTTGGGCTAGTAAATAACTACCGTCGCCATGCCAGACAGGGCTTCTAGATTATGGTTTATCACTCCCATGGCTAATGATATTCAATGTTGGGCTAGTAAATATTTACTTTCGCCATGCCTCCCATACCCCCTAGACAGGGCTTCTAGATGGTAGCATTCACTCCCATGGCTAATGATATTCAATGTTTCTTTAGTAAATAACTACCATCGCCATGCCAGACAGGGCTTCTAGATTCTGGTAGCCTTGTACTCCCATGGCTACATGATATTCAATGTTGGGCTAGTAAATAAATCTACTGTCGCCATGCCAGACAGGGCTTCTAGATCATGGTAGCTGTCCCATGGCTACATGATATTCAATGTTGGCTAGTAAATAACTACCATCGCCATGCCAGACAGGGCTTCTAGATTCTGGTAGCCTTGTACTCAACATGGCTAGTGATATTCAATGTTGGCTAGTAAATAAATACTGTCGCCATGGCTGACAGGGCTTTAGATATGGTAGCCCCACTCCAGAAGCTAGTGACTGTAAATCTTACATTAGTTTATGTTTAATCATGGCCATGTAAATGTTTTAAATCACTGTTCCCATGGCTGGTGGATTTTATAACAATTCTAGAAGCCTTGTACTGTAACTGTCTAGATTTTTTGGCAGCCATCTCCATTACATTAGTTTATGTTTAATCATGGCTAATAAATGTTTTAAATCACTGTTCCCATGGCAGGTGGATTTTATAACAATTCTAGAAGCCTTGTACTGTAACTCTTACATTAGTTTATGTTTAATCATGGCTAGTAAATGTTTTAAATCACTCTTCCCATGGCTGGGGATTTTATAACAATTCTAGAAGCCTTGTACTGTAACTCTTACATTAGTTTTTTTAATCATGGCTAGTAAATGTTTTAAATCACTCTTCCCATGGCTGGTGGATGTTTATAACAATTCTAGTAGCCTTGTACTGTAACTGTTACATTAGTTTATGTTTAATCATGGCTAGTAAATGTTTTAAATCACTCTTCCCATGGCTGGTGGATGTTTATAACAATTCTAGAAGCCTTGTACTGTAACTCTTACATTAGTTTGTGTTTAATCATGGCTAGTAAATGTTTTAAATCACTGTTCCCATGGCTGGTGGATTTTATAACAATTCTAGAAGCCTTGTACTGTAACTCTTACATTAGTTTATGTTTAATCATGGCTAGTAAATGTTTTAAATCACTGTTCCCATGGCTGGTGGATTTTATAACAATTCTAGAAGCCCTGTACTGTAACTCTTACATTAGTTTATGTTTAATCATGGCTAGTAAATGTTTTAAATCACTGTTTCCATGGCTGGTGGATTTTATAACAATTCTAGAAGCCCTGTACTGTAACTCTTACATTAGTTTATGTTTAATCATGGCTAGTAAATGTTTTAAATCACTGTTCCCATGGCTGGTGTATTTTATAACAATTCTAGAAGCCTTGTACTGTAACTCTTACATTAGTTTATGTTTAATCATGGCTAGTAAATGTTTTAAATCACTGTTCCCATGGCTGGTGGATTTTATAACAATTCTAGAAGCCCTGTACTGTAACTCTTACATTAGTTTATGTTTAATCATGGCTAGTAAATGTTTTAAATCACTGTTCCCATGGCTGGTGTATTTTATAACAATTCTAGAAGCCTTGTACTGTAACTGTTACATTAGTTTATGTTTAATCATGGCCAGTAAATGTTTTAAATCACTGTTCCCATGGCTGGTGGATTTTATAACAATTCTAGAAGCCTTGTACTGTAACTCTTACATTAGTTTATGTTTAATCATGGCTAGTAAATGTTTTAAATCACTGTTCCCATGGCTGGTGGATTTTATAACAATTCTAGAAGCCTTGTACTGTAACTGTTACATTAGTTTATGTTTAATCATGGCCAGTAAATGTTTTAAATCACTGTTCCCATGGCTGGTGTATTTTATAACAATTCTAGAAGCCTTGTACTGTAACTCTTACATTAGTTTATGTTTAACCATGGCTAGTAAATGTTTTAAATCACTGTTCCCATGGCTGGTGTATTTTATAACAATTCTAGAAGCCTTGTACTGTAACTCTTACATTAGTTTATGTTTAATCATGGCTAGTAAATGTTTTAAATCACTGTTCCCATGGCTGGTGGATGTTTATAACAATTCTAGAAGCCTTGTACTGTAACTCTTACATTAGTTTATGTTTAATCATGGCTAGTAAATGTTTTAAATCACTGTTCCCATGGCTGGTGGATGTTTATAACAATTCTAGAAGCCTTGTACTGTAACTCTTACATTAGTTTATGTTTAATCATGGCTAGTAAATGTTTTAAATCACTCTTCCCATGGCTGGTGGATTTTATAACAATTCTAGAAGCCCTGTACTGTAACTCTTACATTAGTTTATGTTTAATCATGGCTAGTAAATGTTTTAAATCACTGTTCCCATGGCTGGTGGATTTTATAACAATTCTAGAAGCCTTGTACTGTAACTCTTACATTAGTTTATGTTTAATCATGGCTAGTAAATGTTTTAAATCACTCTTCCCATGGCTGGTGGATTTTATAACAATTCTAGAAGCCCTGTACTGTAACTCTTACATTAGTTTATGTTTAATCATGGCTAGTAGATGTTTTAAATCACTGTTCCCATGGCTGCTGGATGTTTATAACAATTCTAGAAGCCCTGTACTGTAACTCTTACATTAGTTTATGTTTAATCATGGCCAGTAAATGTTTTAAATCACTGTTCCCATGGCTGGTGGATTTTATAACAATTCTAGAAGCCCTGTACTGTAACTCTTACATTAGTTTATGTTTAATCATGGCTAGTAAATGTTTTAAATCACTGTTCCCATGGCTGGTGGATTTTATAACAATTCTAGAAGCCTTGTACTGTAACTCTTACATTAGTTTATGTTTAATCATGGCTAGTAAATGTTTTAAATCACTGTTCCCATGGCTGGTGGATTTTATAACAATTCTAGAAGCCTTGTACTGTAACTGTTACATTAGTTTATGTTTAATCATGGCCAGTAAATGTTTTAAATCACTGTTGCCATGGCTGGTGGATTTTATAACAATTCTAGAAGCCTTGTACTGTAACTCTTACATTAGTTTATGTTTAATCATGGCTAGTAAATGTTTTAAATCACTGTTCCCATGGCTGGTGGATTTTATAACAATTCTAGAAGCCTTGTACTGTAACTCTTACATTAGTTTATGTTTAATCATGGCTAGTAAATGTTTTAAATCACTGTTCCCATGGCTGGTGGATTTTATAACAATTCTAGAAGCCTTGTACTGTAACTCTTACATTAGTTTATGTTTAATCATGGCTAGTAAATGTTTTAAATCACTGTTCCCATGGCTGGTGGATTTTATAACAATTCTAGAAGCCTTGTACTGTAACTCTTACATTAGTTTATGTTTAATCATGGCTAGTAAATGTTTTAAATCACTGTTCCCATGGCTGGTGGATTTTATAACAATTCTAGAAGCCTTGTACTGTAACTCTTACATTAGTTTATGTTTAATCATGGCTAGTAAATGTTTTAAATCACTCTTCCCATGGCTGGTGGATGTTTATAACAATTCTAGAAGCCTTGTACTGTAACTCTTACATTAGTTTATGTTTAATCATGGCTAGTAAATGTTTTAAATCACTCTTCCCATGGCTGGTGGATGTTTATAACAATTCTAGAAGCCTTGTACTGTAACTCTTACATTAGTTTATGTTTAATCATGGCTAGTAAATGTTTTAAATCACTCTTCCCATGGCTGGTGGATGTTTATAACAATTCTAGAAGCCTTGTACTGTAACTCTTACATTAGTTTGTGTTTAATCATGGCTAGTAAATGTTTTAAATCACTGTTCCCATGGCTGGTGGATTTTATAACAATTCTAGAAGCCTTGTACTGTAACTCTTACATTAGTTTATGTTTAATCATGGCTAGTAAATGTTTTAAATCACTGTTCCCATGGCTGGTGGATTTTATAACAATTCTAGAAGCCCTGTACTGTAACTCTTACATTAGTTTATGTTTAATCATGGCTAGTAAATGTTTTAAATCACTGTTTCCATGGCTGGTGGATTTTATAACAATTCTAGAAGCCCTGTACTGTAACTCTTACATTAGTTTATGTTTAATCATGGCTAGTAAATGTTTTAAATCACTGTTCCCATGGCTGGTGTATTTTATAACAATTCTAGAAGCCTTGTACTGTAACTCTTACATTAGTTTATGTTTAATCATGGCTAGTAAATGTTTTAAATCACTGTTCCCATGGCTGGTGGATTTTATAACAATTCTAGAAGCCCTGTACTGTAACTCTTACATTAGTTTATGTTTAATCATGGCTAGTAAATGTTTTAAATCACTGTTCCCATGGCTGGTGTATTTTATAACAATTCTAGAAGCCTTGTACTGTAACTGTTACATTAGTTTATGTTTAATCATGGCCAGTAAATGTTTTAAATCACTGTTCCCATGGCTGGTGGATTTTATAACAATTCTAGAAGCCTTGTACTGTAACTCTTACATTAGTTTATGTTTAATCATGGCTAGTAAATGTTTTAAATCACTGTTCCCATGGCTGGTGGATTTTATAACAATTCTAGAAGCCTTGTACTGTAACTGTTACATTAGTTTATGTTTAATCATGGCCAGTAAATGTTTTAAATCACTGTTCCCATGGCTGGTGTATTTTATAACAATTCTAGAAGCCTTGTACTGTAACTCTTACATTAGTTTATGTTTAACCATGGCTAGTAAATGTTTTAAATCACTGTTCCCATGGCTGGTGTATTTTATAACAATTCTAGAAGCCTTGTACTGTAACTCTTACATTAGTTTATGTTTAATCATGGCTAGTAAATGTTTTAAATCACTGTTCCCATGGCTGGTGGATGTTTATAACAATTCTAGAAGCCTTGTACTGTAACTCTTACATTAGTTTATGTTTAATCATGGCTAGTAAATGTTTTAAATCACTGTTCCCATGGCTGGTGGATGTTTATAACAATTCTAGAAGCCTTGTACTGTAACTCTTACATTAGTTTATGTTTAATCATGGCTAGTAAATGTTTTAAATCACTCTTCCTATGGCTGGTGGATTTTATAACAATTCTAGAAGCCCTGTACTGTAACTCTTACATTAGTTTATGTTTAATCATGGCTAGTAAATGTTTTAAATCACTGTTCCCATGGCTGGTGGATTTTATAACAATTCTAGAAGCCTTGTACTGTAACTCTTACATTAGTTTATGTTTAATCATGGCTAGTAAATGTTTTAAATCACTCTTCCCATGGCTGGTGGATTTTATAACAATTCTAGAAGCCCTGTACTGTAACTCTTACATTAGTTTATGTTTAATCATGGCTAGTAGATGTTTTAAATCACTGTTCCCATGGCTGCTGGATGTTTATAACAATTCTAGAAGCCCTGTACTGTAACTCTTACATTAGTTTATGTTTAATCATGGCCAGTAAATGTTTTTAAATCACTGTTCCCATGGCTGGTGTATTTTATAACAATTCTAGAAGCCCTGTACTGTAACTCTTACATTAGTTTATGTTTAATCATGGCTAGTAAATGTTTTAAATCACTGTTCCCATGGCTGGTGGATGTTTATAACAATTCTAGAAGCCTTGTACTGTAACTCTTACATTAGTTTATGTTTAATCATGGCTAGTAAATGTTTTAAATCACTGTTCCCATGGCTGGTGGATTTTATAACAATTCTAGAAGCCTTGTACTGTAACTGTTACATTAGTTTATGTTTAATCATGGCCAGTAAATGTTTTAAATCACTGTTCCCATGGCTGGTGGATTTTATAACAATTCTAGAAGCCTTGTACTGTAACTGTTACATTAGTTTATGTTTAATCATGGCTAGTAAATGTTTTAAATCACTGTTCCCATGGCTGGTGGATTTTATAACAATTCTAGAAGCCCTGTACTGTAACTCTTACATTAGTTTATGTTTAATCATGGCTAGTAAATGTTTTAAATCACTGTTCCCATGGCTGGTGGATTTTATAACAATTCTAGAAGCCTTGTACTGTAACTCTTACATTAGTTTATGTTTAATCATGGCTAGTAAATGTTTTAAATCACTGTTCCCATGGCTGGTGGATTTTATAACAATTCTAGAAGCCTTGTACTGTAACTCTTACATTAGTTTATGTTTAATCATGGCTAGTAAATGTTTTAAATCACTGTTCCCATGGCTGGTGGATTTTATAACAATTCTAGAAGCCCTGTACTGTAACTCTTACATTAGTTTATGTTTAATCATGGCTAGTAAATGTTTTAAATCACTGTTCCCATGGCTGGTGGATTTTATAACAATTCTAGAAGCCTTGTACTGTAACTCTTACATTAGTTTATGTTTAATCATGGCTAGTAAATGTTTTAAATCACTCTTCCCATGGCTGGTGGATTTTATAACAATTCTAGAAGCCCTGTACTGTAACTCTTACATTAGTTTATGTTTAATCATGGCTAGTAAATGTTTTAAATCACTGTTCCCATGGCTGGTGGATTTTATAACAATTCTAGAAGCCCTGTACTGTAACTCTTACATTAGTTTATGTTTAATCATGGCTAGTAAATGTTTTAAATCACTGTTGCCATGGCTGGTGGATTTTATAACAAATCTAGAAGCCTTGTACTGTAACTGTTACATTAGTTTATGTTTAATCATGGCTAGTAAATGTTTTAAATCACTGTTCCCATGGCTGGTGTATTTTATAACAATTCTAGAAGCCCTGTACTGTAACTCTTACATTAGTTTATGTTTAATCATGGCCAGTAAATGTTTTAAATCACTGTTCCCATGGCTGGTGTATTTTATAACAATTCTAGAAGCCCTGTACTGTAACTCTTACATTAGTTTATGTTTAATCATGGCTAGTAAATGTTTTAAATCACTGTTCCCATGGCTGGTGGATTTTATAACAATTCTAGAAGCCTTGTACTGTAACTGTTACATTAGTTTCTGTTTAATCATGGCTAGTAAATGTTTTAAATCACTGTTCCCATGGCTGGTGGATTTTATAACAATTCTAGAAGCCTTGTACTGTAACTGTTACATTAGTTTCTGTTTAATCATGGCTAGTAAATGTTTTAAATCACTGTTCCCATGGCTGGTGGATTTTATAACAATTCTAGAAGCCTTGTACTGTAACTCTTACATTAGTTTATGTTTAATCATGGCTAGTAAATGTTTTAAATCACTGTTCCCATGGCTGGTGGATTTTATAACAATTCTAGAAGCCTTGTACTGTAACTCTTACATTAGTTTATGTTTAATCATGGCCAGTAAATGTTTTAAATCACTCTTCCCATGGCTGGTGGATGTTTATAACAATTCTAGAAGCCTTTTACTGTAACTCTTACATTAGTTTATGTTTAATCATGGCTAGTAAATGTTTTAAATCACTCTTCCCATGGCTGGTGGATGTTTATAACAATTCTAGAAGCCTTGTACTGTAACTCTTACATTAGTTTATGTTTAATCATGGCTAGTAAATGTTTTAAATCACTCTTCCCATGGCTGGTGGATGTTTATAACAATTCTAGAAGCCTTGTACTGTAACTGTTACATTAGTTTCTGTTTAATCATGGCTAGTAAATGTTTTAAATCACTGTTCCCATGGCTGCTGGATTTTATAACAATTCTAGAAGCCTTGTACTGTAACTGTTACATTAGTTTATGTTTAATCATGGCCAGTAAATGTTTTAAATCACTGTTCCCATGGCTTTTGGATTTTATAACAATTCTAGAAGCCCTGTACTGTAACTCTTACATTAGTTTGTGTTTAATCATGGCTAGTAAATGTTTTAAATCACTGTTCCCATGGCTGGTGTATTTTATAACAATTCTAGAAGCCCTGTACTGTAACTCTTACATTAGTTTGTGTTTAATCATGGCTAGTAAATGTTTTAAATCACTGTTGCCATGGCTGGTGGATTTTATAACAATTCTAGAAGCCTTGTACTGTAACTCTTACATTAGTTTATGTTTAATCATGGCCAGTAAATATTTTATGAGCTATGACGTAATAAGTGTTTATGTCATTGGTAATATATGAAGTCATATTAATGTGATTGATCATGTGATGTCATCAGATATTTTGTGATCAAAGCTTTTATATTAAAAGCTATCTTATTAATTTGTAATGTTAAATTGTATTTAACACATAAAACAAACAATATGACATTCTCATTTATTTATGATAAAATGTAACTTTTTCCCGCCATCTTTGTCTGTTTGTGTAATATAATAATAGTTTATTTATGATAAAAAATTTACTTTTTCAGCCATCTTTGTCTGTTTATGTAAAACAATAGTTTATTTACCGCATGGATGAGAGAGAAAAAGACTTCACAATATGCAACCATGTGGGATAAAAAAAAAAGTACACTGTTGGGTGTGGAAATATCAATAGTGTTGACATTCACCCGACCTTTGGTGTACTTTTTCTAATTCACATATGACAGCATATGATGGGAGTCTCATAATGCACTAACCTGCGGAATCGAGCTGGGCACTGTAGATTTTATTTCCTTTATCTCCAGTCACCTGCTGTGACGCTGGAACCATAGGCTCCTCAACACCTAAA